>NW_009717482.1:0-99365 GCF_000703405.1 Apaloderma vittatum | reverse complement strand
TAGAAAGAAAAGTGCTCTAGTCTTGAAGTTGTTACATTCTTTCCTAATCTTTAGTGTGTTTTCAGAGCATTTTAAGATAACCTCCAACACTCAACGATTATCTATAGATTCTTTAAACTATTACTGTAAAATAGAAAAGGCTGTAAAAATAGGAATAGTCATGGAATTTTAAAAATAAAAACAGGGCAGGAAAAACAAAGACAAAGAAAATTAGAGGTATCACTACCAAAATAATGCCTCTCCCCTGGAATTAACAAACAAACTGAGCTGTAACAACTTGTTTCTTAAGCACTGTATCTCTTCTATTAGAAAACACCTCTTTTGCAGTTCATTAGCTTTCATTTTTAAGGGGGACAAATTTAAGCAAAGTGCTTCATCCTTCTAGTTCACATGCTAGAAAATCCTCATTATTTGTGTACATTAAGAAGCTTCGCTGCTTAGATCAAGTCAGTTTAAAACCAATTTAACTGAGTGCAAACTACTAGAGGAGCACTTTATTTCAGTCAAGTATATGCCATTTCCAAGTGGTTTAAAATAAACTGAAACAATAGGAGATTAAACTAGTATTTATACAAATGTGGCATTACCTTAATTTAAATTGAACTCACTTTCTGGCACGTTCTCCCTAGAACGCTGTGGTTTTTTTCTCAAGGTAAGCCTGACTAAAATAATAGAACTACGTAATATAATGAATTGCCACCCTTCAACTGGAGGTTACTACCTGCTTAGCTGAAATGTGATAACTGAAGTGAATGCCCTACCACAAACATGAAGTAGAAAAGATTAAATGGAAGCATACTTTTGATGGGGACATGACTTCTACCTGAAGGCTTTCATTTAGTTCTACTATGTAGGAGCAAGGAAACATAAAGAAATTGATTTTCAATTTAAAGCTATTCATAGATCATGATGGATGACTGCTACTAAGTTATTCCATAAGCAGAGGAATCAGCAAAGTCTGCCTTCATATGCAGCTGTGTCCTGTGTCCTTTAAGAAATATGGACAGAAACCCCAGCTCCCTTATGTGACTCCCCTGAGTTCTGCCCCTGCATCCCACAGTATTTATAGCTTTCTCCTATAGCCCTCTACAGGATGAGAAGCAGCAGCATGTGCAGTGGATGAGGTGTAGTTCCGTATGTGAAAATAGGTTAGATCTGATGTACACAACAGGAGCAGAGACAGAAGGACAAGCAGAACAGGTAACTGCTGGGATTGCTCTATAGCATTTCCCTGTGGGGCAGTGGGGAGAGAATGGGAATGCCAATTTGGCACTCTCCCTGCTTATCTGACAATTTTCAAGAAATTTCAGTATCTTAATAACTACAAATGCTCTTAGTCTCCGTCTAATTTAGGTTAAAGTTGCTGAGTGAGTAAAAAAATAAGCATGATGTGAAAGACATCTCAGCCATATGAGCTTTAGTTCCTTAGGCAAAGGAATACTTCTCAGCAGTTTCTCTCATACATTTAGGTATTTCAAATACTTCAGTATATGTGGATATCCTGTAGTTTTTGCAGGCAAGCACACTGAAGAATGGACATGTAATGCTTCTTGCCAAATACTGCTCACTTAGCTAAAGCAGGCTGGTGAGGAGAAAATGCAGTTTCACTTCCAGTCTCGTACCCTAGCCACTGGCTAATGCTGTTCTTTGGCATTCGCTTCCATGGAGAAACTAATGAGCTCACTTTCACTGGGGATATGGGAAGACTGGTCATAGTAGCTTCCCTGTATTTTTATTCCAGTAAGCAACTTGACATGATGAATGGGTTTCCAATTTCCAGTTGTCTTAGCTGCAGCAAAAATGGAAGTGCTGACCTGAGGATAAAATGTCAACAAAATGCCCAATCACAGAACAAGGCCCTTCTGGGAGACCAAATTTTTTATCTATATTTGAATTTATCAGAAGCTAAAAATCTGCTTTTAACCAAAATTTCAAAACATTTCTGTTCTGGGTTTGGAAATATTTGAAATGGACTTATTTCACATTTTGCAATTTTCTAAGCATTTTTTAGTTAAAGATCGTGGAAAGACATATCAAAAGCTTTCAAGTCTTGCAAACTGAAATGAACTATTACATTTCTAAGATAGTTTGGGAATTAAATTAAAAATGCCTTTGTGAGAAACTGATTTGGTTTGCCAGTATTGATAAGAGGCGCTTGAAAAGGCCGTTTTTGACAAATGTCTTAATTTTTCCATTAGAGGCTCTAATGAGCATGTTGATATAACGGGAGCCACACAAGGACTTTCCCACTGTTGTCATTAACTCAGTCAGAGTCGCTACATTAATAATACTCAGCATCTCTGCTGGTTTTGATGCCATTGATTAGGGAGGAGGTTTTGCAGACCTAGCTGTGAGACCTCACCGGGATGAACAGTCCTACTTCAGGATGGCTTTGATCATTCCTTAGCAAGACCTGCAGCTACTCCCTCTACTCATGACCTTTCACCATTCCTATTCAAGAGCACTTCAGCAAGACTTCTGGGAAAGAATGTGCGGTGCCCTGAGCTACAAAGCCAGCAATACTCTGACAGCACCCAGCTCTGCACCTCCAGGTTGGCTCGTTGCCAGCTCTTCTTCTGTCTGCAGGAAACTGGAAGGCCGCTGTACGAAAGGCAGGTGGTGTGATGGACAACCTCTGATCCCTATCGGCAAGTTGCACAATGTAGATCTTTTCAGTACATGATAAAATGAACTGTGCTTACATTGTCATAAAATTAATTTTGGGGTTTAGTGCTTGCACACCATAGGAACAGAAGTTGGTCTGCTAGTCCTACCTAAAATATTGAATATTGGAAAATGGCCATGCTATCAGTCTGATTTTACACCTTCTTCCTTCATTTTTGCATAAGAACATTATCAGCTCAAGGAGAAAAGGCTCCAATAAGCACAGTAAAGAATGTAAAGGGTTTCATTTTCATAGTCTAACCTTAGGTTAGAGATATATACAAAAATAGCAAAAGAAATTTGAAATTAACTTTAAGAATAAAGCCAAAATAAATTTTCTGAAAGTAGCAACACAGAAGGTTTATTCATCAGTAAGCTAAATAAAACCAAGTAGTTTCTGAAATAAAACAAACCCAGAAACACTGTCCATTAAATGAGTAGAACCGTAGGATGACACTAGTTATTCTCAAAATGTATTACTATATACATAAAGTAGTTTATCTTCTACTGCAAATATTAGTCTTAATGAAGTGAGGAACTCTTAGTACCAAATCCATTGACTTATATTAATTGCCTGGAAAAGTACAGTTGCATCTTTAATCTGTGCTTTAGTACACTGATGAGATGAGCACAAGACTTTGCTTTTCTCACCTGAAAAAAAGCTCTTGACGATATATATTTCCACTCTGGGAATTTCTAGAAGCTCCATCCTCCAAGTTTGCATACTTTGAGAATAAACAAAGCGCTGGGTTATTAGACCTTTTACATGATGATACAGTTGAGGAGACTGAGGTGTTTCCAATAGGGAGCCTGGAGGGAACGCATTTCTCCTCTCCCACCAAAACTGCCGGGTGAAATGCCTGTTGCCTCATCTTTGATTACCAGCATCAAAGGTGCACAAAACCTAGATTTTTCTAACACACCGCAAGTGAGGTGAATCTGTACGGTCACGTGCTTGCCCTGAGATAAGGTTGTAGCTAATGGGCTTGGCTCATGCTGTAACGAGGCTCAAGCTGCTCTGTGGGCACAGAGGCAGACTGTGTTTCTCATCAGCATGGAGAGCTTATATCATTTTTCAGAGTTGCAGGGGCTGTGATGGCATTTGTTTATTTAAGTGATTCCTGTGCCAGGTACAGGGTGGGAGGTGGGAACCAGGAGACGGACGAGATGTCTCTTCTACAGGATTTTACTCAGGGTCCAGTGATGAGCATCTCTGGTTTCTGGATGGGGTGTGCCTTCAACTGCTGTTTCTCTGGTTGCCAGGAGGGACAGAGAAGATAAATGAAATGGCAGAGCATTCCAAACCCTCATTCAGGCTGCAGTTACTAGCTGGTTTTGGTTCCCAGGTTGGGTGTCTCCCCTGTTTCTGGGGCTCCCAGAAGGGATGATGAAGATGGATGACATGGCAAAGTGCTTTAAAGCTTTCATTCGTTTCAGGCTCTAGTGTCCTCCCTGTTCTGGTACAAGATTCCCTAATTGCTGAGGAAAAGGAGGAAAGTGCCTAGTGTATCAAACTTCTATGTATTAAAGATGATATTAGAATAGGATTTCTTGTAAATATTGTATTGTTCCATATGCAGGGATGCTTGCATATCATCAGCCTCCAGAAGTTGGTCCCAAAATACTAGCTGTTACTTAGATAAAGGATTTAAGTGTCTGTTGTTACTGCTTTCCCTGGACTAAAAAGAAGGGAATTAGCTTAGAAAGGAGTGGTTCAGAAGTAAAAGCCATTCAGCTCTGCCACAGCCAGCTGAGGAGGAGAGGGAGGGAGGCAGGCTGGGGCGTGAGAAGGAAATCCTACTGAGAGGCGGCAGTAGAAGCATCAAGCCTAAGAAGATGGTGAGGGAGATAGAACTATTGCTGTGTGAAGAGGTCATCACAGTAACTTCTTCCTGGACAGTCCAATCTTCTCATAAACAGCAGAGAACTCAGCTTTTCAAAGGTTCTGACTATGGGCGAAGCAGGTCACGGAGCCATGGCTGCAGCCTTTGGGAACAGACTATTTTCTTGTGCCTAAAGCCAGCTGCAGGGACGACAAAAAAGCAGTGCTCTTAGTTTCTCCATGTTCCTTTTGCCCATTCCTGGTATAAGACATCCAAGGGCACTAGGAAATGGTGAATGGGGCTGTGAAACTTCCTTGCGTGATAGACCTTCAGAGTAATCAGTAGAGAAGAGCTAATGGCTAAGAATTAGACTACTGCTTGTTACAAGGAGAGTATTTCTTCACGTGTGTATGTTTGTAGTAGCCTTACACACGTGCATACACTGTGGAGTTAATACTGGTTTGTTTGATCACAGTTTTATTCTTTCTCTCTTTTACACCTGTAAAAAATTGCCACATCTAATTGCCAGTTTTAACTACAGACACACTGGGCTGAAATCTGAGGACTAGATATTCTGCTGGTAGATAGTTTTAGGGGATAGTATCAGAGGACTTGACTTTTCTTCAGCCACAGCAACAGCCTGCACTGTACACTCACTTGTGTTTATACCACTTTTGGTGGGGTTAGACAATGCCACCTGGCAAAAAAAACACCAAAGAAGAAAGATTGCTATTTTTAACTGGAATAAATTTCAATTCTAGATCACCTCCAGAAACAGAGTGGCACAACTGGGAAGGCAACAGAGGCTGCTCTAGGTGGCTCCTGGGGCCCGAAGAAACACAACGTGCAGTCAAACATCGCGTTTGAAGTAGGTAAGGATGCTCACATTGTTTGACTTTGGCATCTTAGTTTACAAGCATTTGTACATCACTGATCATCTCAGAAGAAGAATGAGTGCCCAGGAAGGGGATTTCCCCATTTTGACAGTGATAGTCACTGCATTGGTTCAAGATGTACTGTGAAACTCACCCTTTAGTGTTAGAGAGTGAGTAAAGGGAATTTTTCTGTAAGAGCAGGGATTATCTTTTTAGCATGTTTGTAAAATACCTGACACAGGAGGGGTGGGGTCTTCCTCTGATAGAAATAGCAAGAAGAATAGGGCACTTCAGGAAATCTCACACACAGCAAGAGGAGCTTAATCTCATTAAAAGGACATGAGGATTGTACATCGTATAAGCTGATTAACACCTAGGCAGAGAAAACTACTACTTTTGAGACATTTTGAGAAATGATGCCTATTTATAGTGTAAGGAAGCTGAAAAAATACCAAATACCTTCTATTTTAAAAAACCCCAAACCCAACAATAATAGGTGTAATGAAAACCTTGTTTATACCACTGTAAAAGAGTTATTCAGTAATTCAAAATAGAGCTACCTGTTTGCCTTTGCACACTGAATCTTTCTTTCTATACATTTCTCATAGATGGAGTGGTTTAACATAGTAGACAACAAAAAGATAAACAGTCAAATGACTTCAGCCATACCTAATTGAAACAATTTAATGCTTCTGAGATGCACTGGATTAACAACATCGGAAATTGAATTATTCATCCACAGAACAAGAACTTTCTGTGCAGTACCGATGACATCTTTTGACATCTTTTGACCTAATCCCGTGAAGAGGCCTCCACAAGGAACCACAGTAGACGTTCAGATAAGAAATACAAGTTTTTCCTTCTCTGATACAGCAGAATCCACCACTTATTTGGGGACGAAGGGAAGGAGTTGCTGCTGGTAGTATCTACCTACCAGGACCTGAATTGAAATTACTAGGTTATTTCATATTAGGTCATAGAACATCATCAGTTCAATTGAAGTTCCTAAAGGCTCTTGTTACTACTTATGGTGGGTTTCAGTTTGTGACCTATAATGTAAAGGATCTAGTTCCCACTGCCAGCTCTCTTAGCAGATTATTTTTTTACCAAATTAGCATTTGTTTCTGATATATAAAACTACCCACAGTTGGGATGCCCCTGTAATTTTAGAGATGAAATCAGCTTTTTTCTCACACAAATGCGTAATCATATAATCAGCTTGGCTTAGTTTTCAAAGGTATCTTCAAAGACTTTTTCATGGGCAGTGCTGGCTCTTCTTAGGCTAGTTGTGCACTTCAAAAAGGGGGAGTTAGGGCATGGTCAGACAAGCTCTGGCAAATCTAGCTTTTGCTTTTGCAGTTCAAGAAATTACTGCCCCCAGCTCTCTGTTCAGCCTCTCTCCTCGAAGTTCCCAGCCCTACACAAAGTTTGGTAAGGAATTGGCTGAGACATGCCAATCCATTACCTTTTGCTGACTTCGTCACATGCGCACTAACCTCCAGCAGAGGCCTGGTGCAGCTTCAACCAAAGCTGCCAGTTCTGTTGTGAACACGGAGAAATGTGAGGTTTGGGCGCTGTGAAGAGTGGGGCATCTGGAGAAAGCCAAACCAGTCAGGACAGAACAGGAGACAGGGAAACCTTTGTCAGCATGAGCAAAGGTCATGTCTCCATTGGCTTCTGTATGTCCACACTTCTGCCATGAAGACCTATGCCTATAGACTGCATTTATTTATTTTTTTTCCCCCTCACAGATTCTCTAGTAGAAAACAGCCTGCAGTTCCCACCCTTTGGCTGTTTCCACCAAGTGAGGGTTCTCCTTGCTGTCAATTACATCCCTTTTAACCCCAGGTGGTACATGCAGTTCAACTCTGTGTTCTACTTTGACAAAATCCAAAGGCCAGAACTGATACCACCTTTATGATTATGATCGTGCCTTGAGGTCCTTAGGAAAACTTCCAAGCATGAAGGATCTCTAAAAAAAATCCAAAAACGTGGGCGTCTAAATGTAGAATTTAGGGACAAATTCAGACTTCATTTCCTAAATTATAGGCAGAGATAATGTGCACATAAAAGCCCAGGCTTTTGTTTACAATGAGTTTGAAGTGTAGTACATGATCTAGGCCAGGTGGACAGGTAAAATAGTCTGTTAAGGGTGAGAATTGTCACTGAAATTACTGGAGCACACAAACAATTTAGATAGGCAATTAAATTGTTTACCTTAAGCAGGAAAAGGATTGTGAGGCTTCGAGAATCTCCTTCTACTTTGTAGTCAAGATATAAAATGTTCTCTAATGATAGAGAAGTTTATGAGGGGAAAAATATTTCCTCTCTCTAAGGATATCTGTGAGAGGAATTTCAATTGAGGGCACTTAATTAACAACAGGATCTCTAAGCATCCCTTTCTGTTATGCTTTACCATGTGTGAAGGCACTTTTAAATAAAAATACATGAAGATATTAATAGGTATATATAATCAATTTTGCTGAAACATGTAAGCAAAATCTCAAACACGCTTAACGCTCCTGCTTCAATCTTTCCCGCTTTCAGAGGTTCCATAGTGTCAAATTAACTACTGTGGTTTGCTTTCAAGGGTTGGCAGCAAGCATATTGCTCAGTAGATCCAAATATGACATTTTGAAATGTTATTTAATCCATAAGGGAAGGACTGATTGTCACATCTCCATATATTTAGTATTGGGAGATTGACAAAAGTTCACTCTGCAGTTCTTAGGAATAATAGAATGTTATTGAACAAACTGAGGCTCATGCAGGGTGTGCTGTTGCAGCTGTAAATTAGAATTACATCTCATATGGTGACAGGTCCATGGTGGAATTGTCTCTCTAATCTCGGGTTGCCTTTACTAAGCTGGTATATTAAAAAATATTGCACTTAATGTACAGGTAAAGTATATGCTAGTGCTCTTTGTGAGGCTCCAGGATCCATAAAGGTGTAATATATGTGTTGGACTGCAGTTTTTATTAGATCGGTCAACACATTTTTAATAACAATTTATAAAATGGTAATAATTTTTTTCCAATGTTGACATTTGAGTGATTTTTTTAATGTGAAATTAATGATGTGGCAGTTTTTCCCTTCTTTTTCTAAGAAAATATATTCTATGCTATTGCACTTTCTGTCTCAGTCTGTACAAATGTGTCCTGTCCTACGACAGCTTAGATCCTGTTGGCCAATTTCAGTCAAGCTTTGCAAGAGATGGACATTTGACAGATATTAAGTTCCTACAAAGTTTAGGAAAAGATTTGACCAAGTAGAAAAGACAGACCCTTCTGACAGAGACCCTTATAAACCCCTCCGTGGAACTAAAGGTGCAATGTGAGCTCAAACCTTGGTAGAACAAACAGAACATGCATTTGAGATGCAAATCCAAAGAAAACACCATTCATTTATGTTGTTCAGAGAGCTACCTGACAGCTGATCAGCCTTTGCTCCCCCTCTTCTCACTAAGTGTCTCCCTTTTTCGTGGTACGTTAAAGCAAATAGTCCAATAATACATTTGGACAAACATTTCCCTGCTACGGAAAGGAGCAGTCCTGCTCCTTGCTCCTTCCTTCTTGTGTCCCTGCTTCTGGCCACCCTGTCATGCTCCCTCCCTTGTGTTGGGCTGGTTCAGCTGACTAGCCTTAGGAAAAAATCATTTGCTTCTCTGGAGTTTTTTTTCTGGCTTAGCGAGCGGAATTAGTTCAGTGCATGACTTACGAGTGCCGGGGCTCTCACAAGGGAGTGGCAAGCGCATGTTAGCAGCAGTGGGGGAGCAGCAGTGAGCTGACAGATTGACTCTGTTTAATGATGAATTTTATTTTAAGGCCTCTCTACCTCTGCCGGAGACTATGCATATGCAAGTTTTGAAAGGTTTAATTTCTGTTCATTGATACTGTATCTTTAGTTGATTTGACTTAGCTGCCCTAGAATTTCTGTCTCAACATGAGGCCTTTGCGGCTGATAAAAGAGCAGGCCATGGATAAGGCATAGAAAACAGAGGCCTCGTCATAGAATCGTAGAATCATAAAGGTTGGAAAGGACCTTAAGATCATCAAGTCCAACCTACAGCCCTACACCACCGTGACACTAAACCACCTCCTCAAGTGCGACATCCAGCCTTTTTTTAAACACGTCCAGGAATGGTGACTCCACCACCTCCTTTGACAACCCGTTCCAGTGCTTCACCACCCTTTCAGTGAAGAAGTTTTTTCTAATATCCAGTCTAGTTGTCTTTATAAAACAGAGACTACTGGAAATTCAGGAGGTGAAAAATCATACCACTACCACTTACTCCAGGCTTTGACAGAGAGGATGATCTGGTGCATTTAGCCACACCAGGGAGACAGCCAACGTCACTTCTCCCACCTACCCAAGTCACGCACCGGCTAGAAACCACAGCACCCAAAGATGCATTCACCAGCCCCTCTGGCAGTCGGTGCTTTAACACGTGCCAAACTTCAGCCCTAATTGGAACAAATGAACTAACCCAACCCCACATCCTGCCTTGCTGCTCCCGGGAGCCAGGATGGCACTGGGAGTGCTGCTGTCCCTTGGCACAGCTGCCATTTGTTACTCATGATCACAACTCTGGCAGGCTATTAGATCTGGGCCTGTTCTGAGAGAATTATTTCCCTGGAGATGTGTCCTTTTCAGTTCTGGAAATGATCCTGTTGCAAACTGAAAGCTGGGGATACTATTAATGGAAAGACATTTCTTAGAAATTGAAAGAAAGGAATAAATGAGGATGGAAGACTTCCCACTGTTAAAAGTACAGTAATCACAATTGTGAAGGCATAATTAAAAAGCCACAAAGTTTTAGGTAATATTTAAACTCATGACAACAGAGAATCTTCTACAGGAAAACTAAATATTTCCTGTGTTGGTAAAAATAGTTCCATGTGGAATGCCTCAGGTATTGACATACTAGACACTGATAGATTATCCTGAATATTTAGTTAATACTTGGCTTTAACTTACATAAAGTAGCAATGCCAATCGTTTGCTAACTTGAACAAACTGGACTTTCAGCAGTGATGAAGGTTCATTACTATTTTTAACCTGTTTTCTTAAGGAAAGAGGTTCACAGATCCCACATAGAATTGTAGAATAGTTTGAGTTGGAAGGGACCTTAAAGATCATCTAGTTTCAATGCCTTGCTGTGACCATGGACACCTACTAAACCCGTTTGCTCAAAGTCCCATCCAGCCTGGCCTTGAGCACTTCTAGAGATGAGGCATCTACAACTTCTGTGGGCATGCACATGTGTGCATGTGTGTCTGTCCACCTCTTCTCCTTCAGGTACATCTTGAGTCAATTGTTTAACTTCAACCAAAGTCATTAGAAGGATGATCTCCAGCAGTTAGGACCTTCTTTTCATGAAAACAGGCAAACAGAAAAAGCACTTGTGAAGTGAAAGTATAGAACATGATTTCAGCCGTTATTACATCCCCATCCAGAATCTACATATTGGGGGGAAACAGGATTACTTCATCCTTAGGTAATTAGTGGTCACACCTTCTTCAACATCGGAAAGTCCAACCATGATGCACAAATCTACAGGAAACAAGGCTTCTACCATTCACATAATCAGTTGCTATATTACCATAAAGACACTAATCCAGATATTTTGCTCTTCGCACAGTGGCTTCTGCTGTATTTGTGTATAACTGTTTGTTGTGGGTTAACCCCAGTAGGCAGCTAAGCCAGACCAAGTGCACTATCAATAATGTTTTGTTTTCAATTTAGTAATGAAAACAACCATTCCTGTCATAGCTGGTTTTGTAGCTGTCTAAGTGAAGCAGCATCCAAGACAGCCACACCATACTGCAGAGGAACATATGAGCGCAAGTGCCCTATAAAAACATAATTTATACAGAACAAAGGAACTTTTTCAGTCTACAAAGAATGATACAAAAATTGGAGCAGCATCAGCTGCCTTTGGATTCCAGCACCGCAAACTGTTGAAATGGCACTTTGTAGTTAAGCAGAGTTATCAAGCTACTGTTAAAGAAGATACATTGAAGGCCAGAAGCAAGCAAACTGCAGCAGCAGTGCGAACTGAGCTGTGTTGCTATGACTAAAACTATTGTCGTATTCAACCGAGGTAATTTAACTCTATTTTGAGTATCTCTGCTGCACCGCTGTTTGCCACATAGGCACTCTTGTCTGCGTCCTGGTAGACAAAGTTATTAGGTCAGTCCAACCTATTTTAGATATCAGCTCAGTATCTTAACCTTCCTAGAGAGGCCAGAACACAAATCTAGCAAAGGTTTCTGATCTCTGGCAAATCAGGAACTGTCAACATGTTGTTGTACTCTGGGCAAAAAGAATTATGCTCATTTTAAACTGTAAGACTTCTCTTTTCACTGAGGTGAAATTTTCCTGCAGGAAGATTGTCAAAATTTCCCATTATGTATGCCTATAAAAAATATAGATCCACTGATTTCTTCTTTACATTTAGAAAAAGTAGAGATATTTAAACAAAGCCTTATTTTTATTTGTTGTTCACAACTAGTTTCAGTTTAATATATTTAAAACTTACAAACTGTAGACTTATTCACACACATATATTGATGATGTCTACTACAAAGAGCACGTATTGAATTTAATATTGTCTCAAATATTTGCATTTCCTCCATAACTTTTCATTTACAGTAATGCATCTCTGGATGAAAGTATTTTACTGTGGGTATGCAAAGCAATTTTAAGCATTTTGTTGTGGTGAAACCAACACAAAACCTATTTAGCAGCAGTCAGGATTTACAGGACAAGAGAGTGTAAGAGAGCTGGGTTTATAAACATACAAAGTTTGCTGTTATGGAACCATTCCTTAGTACCTAAGTCTTGCCTGAATGCCCAGCCTGTCCTATGAGCTGACAGAGAGTTCACATCTCATTTTTACCCCACCAGGAAAAGTGTCTAGTCCTGCCGGGAACTTGCATCATTTTAGCTCATTCTAACGAATCTTTATGGGCACAGAAGAAAGAATATTCCACTGGTTAGCACAGTAGCCACAGGCTACTTCTGTGATCTTGAGCAGTCATTTGGAGGCACAATTGTTAAAGAATGCCGTAAGTAGTCAGTAGGATTTCCAGAGCCACTTAAGGGCTTGTTTGCCATAAAGAACGATAGAAATTAGGCACCTGGTGCTTTCAGAAATTCTGTCTAGGTGCCTATGGCCATGTCTAGACTGCAGAGCACTTGCACTCCAGGGCTTTATACCTTGTGTGCACAGATTTCCTTCTCAGGGAAATCAAGGCATGACGTGGGGAGATGGAGATTCTCCCCTCAGAGATTGTACTTTGGCACAGCTAACACACTGAGAAGAACTCCTACAGCCCTTCCTACATCTACAGGTGTCTAAAATGCTTTAAGCTTCTAAACTAAATGTCTGGGTATGTTAAAAATCAAGCTCTGCACATGGCCATTATGAAGAAACATGGATCAACAACTTTGCAGAACTCAGAAGCCATACAAACACCAACCAAGAAGCACAAGACCCTTGGTCTATGCAGGAGATGCATTACCTGCAGAGGAAGAGGTTAAGGTAGTACTAGTCCTCCTGTCACTGCAGCTTTGTGCAGCGTGTAACTCCTCAGTCACAGTGCAGTAATATTGCTCCCTGTGATGACAGCAGTAGATACAATCTTCCCAGAATGAAATGGTGTCACTAACAGGCTGTCTCTGCATGTCTTTTCCATCCCCAATGGCTATATAAATCCTCACTGACAAATGCAGACAAACGTTTGATCCACCTTAGATTTCCTTTTCTCCAAAACGATGTCCAGCTTATGGCTAAGCTCCACTTTTCCACTTAACTGTGGCAGATATTTATAAATATAAATGAGGATGATTTTTGAGAGCACAGTCTCTATAGAAACTGGTGGTGGACTAGACCAAAGAGGTTTCTTAGAGGAAATTCCCTCTGCTTTCCCTTCATATACGATGCCAGAAAGAGCTTGAACTCCTTGTTGGCTAGTAGGGAAGGATGCATTTGGCACATTTGGTGTTATTAATTTCTCTTCCATGAGTAAAAATGTAACCGGTTACAACTGACACTATTTACTTACATAAAAATCTTTTTTCAATTGTATTTCAGCTGGGTCCATGTGTTCACTTCGCTTGCATTCCAAAAAACCAAGGGAAATTCCAGCATACACACACAAAATTGCATTAAGATGGTGTTAAGGTTGCTGACTCTCATTCCTAAATAACACAAAAACTAAAAGTACAGGAAATCCTGAGTTAAGGCTCTTTTACAAACTTTAGACATAATTTCCTTTTTCATACATAATACTTCCTTCAGTGCTGGTGGAATCAATTTGTGGCTGGCTGTTCTGGCGTTGGGACAATGATGTGGCAGCCGAATACAGCAAATCTGTGCAGACTCATTTCATTTCCACTTATATGTGTGGTACTACCATAAGGCCAAAGCTTTTAAAAGCAAGTAGTGATTTTGAGTACTTAAAGCTGAGATGTCTGAAGTGCTCTGATTTTCAGAGATTGCTACCAGAAGGAAAGCTGAAAAACAATTTAAAAAATCAAAAATCCCACACAGAGTAGGAATCCTGGTAAGAGATGCACTTTCAGGTAATTGTCAGTCATGGTCAAATTGCTTACTGTACAGAGATTTTAACATCTTTCCAATCCCTAATAATTCACTTTTCTCAAGGCATCTCATGAAATCCAAATATTATAATAAACACCAGTCTTTCCCTGAGGGGAACTCCTGCTGCTAAAGATAATGGTAAATTGCATTAGCACGTTTCCTGTGACCAAAAGGGTCTGTGTTATGGGTGCAACCATTAAAAGCCCTTCAGCTACTGAGGTGCAATCAGTTTCAGGGGCCAGTTTCATACTTTGAGGGCTGCCAGTGAATTGCGCTTGCTGCTAGGGAAGGAAGCAATAATTGTTTAGATGCTGATAGCAGCATTCCTCACTATTTTAGAACAGGAAGTTAACAAGTAACTTGCAGCTGGAAATGCAAGGAAATGTCCCAGTAACCACTCTGAATTTGGTTACTGCTTGCAGCTTGCCCAGCATGGCAAGGGAAGTGCTGCAGCTCATGTGAGAACCACCATCTTGAGTTTTTTCACTTTCATTTGACAAAAAAAAAAGCAAAAAAAAAAAAAAGCAGCATACTTTGGCACTGATGTGGCACCGAATCATAGTTTCACTGTACATCACTGTACTCACTTGGCCCTCCTGAGCTGAAAATCCCCTATAACATCTGGATAAAGCCCTCCACATCCTGACCTGACCCCCCATAGCTCATCCTGCTTTGGGAGAAGATGGAACTAGAGACCAATAGCAGAGCTATGAAACCCATTATTTCAGCATCTTGAGATGTTATAAAACATACCTAACTGAATCGCTCAACCTCAAATACTATGAGGTTTTCAAGGCTTACCTTAACAAACTCATTTATAGAGTGGCAAAACCAAATCTGATTAACTAGATACCTATAAACAATTCTTTACACTGAAAGCCTTCTGTTCACACAGAGTAATAACTGCCTTGATGAGCAGTCCATAGTGAAATTATTTCCAATTTATATTGCAGCTAAGATGATGCAGAAATGCAGCCAAAGGGATGGAAGAAAATCCTATACCCCAGCCAGTCTGTGGCTATGTACTCCCTCTGCTTCTTGTATATCATACCTAGTGTAGCTGCAAGGTGAGTCAGTTCACCTGGCTGATCCAGTGGAAAACTAACTCTGAAAAAAATAAGAAACAGCTCCTCATGGGTCAGTCAACCACATCAGATCACACCGAGGCTGCACAACTTAGATCTAGTAACAACAGCTGAGGGAGAGAAGGGCAAAACAAGACCGTGCTTTCCAGCAGCTGCCATCAATGGCAGCTAGAGCATGAAAACTCACCCTCAGAGGTGATGTAATTTGCTGTCAGGACAGCTGGTATCCAGCAGTGTGCCCAGGTGGCCAAGAAGGTCAATGGCATCCCAGCCTGTATCAGAAACAGCGTGGCCAGCAGGACCAGAGGAGTGATTTTAGCCCTGTACTTGGCATTGGTGAGGCCGCACCTCAAATCCTGTGTTCAGCTTTGGACAAGAAAGACATTGAGGTGGTGGAGTGGGTCCTGAGAAGAGCAATGAAGATGGTGAAGGGACACAAGAACAAGTGTTATGAGAAGCAGCTGAGGGAGCTGGGATTGTTTAGTGTGGAGGCTGAGGGGAGACATCATTGCTCTCTACAATGACCTGACAGGAGGTTGGAGCAAGGTGGAGGTCAGTCTCTTCTCCCAAGTAACAAGTGATAGGACAAGAGGAAATGGCCTCAAGTTGTTCCAGGGGAGCATTAGACTGGACATTAGGAAAAAATTCTTCACCCAAAGGTTTATCAGTCACTTTAACAGGCTGCCGAGGGCAGTGGTAGAGTCACCATGCCTGGACGTATTTAAAAGCTATGTAGACATGGTGCTTAGGAACATGGTTCAGTGGTGGAATTGGCAATGTTAGGTTAATGGTTGGGCTAGATGATCTTATAGGTCTTTTCCAACCCAAATGATTCTATGATTCTATGATTCTCGTCTCTATGCACAAATGAAAGCAGACCAAAAGGCAAACAGAATGCAGGGCCAGTAGGCCCTTACCTGGCATGCTGAAAGCAGGCTGTGGTAGGCTGCTGAGAAGAGCTACTCTGAGGCTGGGGGGCCTCAATTAAGTCAGCAGCAGGACGCAGCTACAGCAAGGCCTAAACAGCTGAGGCTCTTAAAAATAGGTGTTGTCACTTTGCATAGTCACAGGAGGCATAATTCAAATTAGGATGGAATTCAGAAAAGCAGGGTCAGGGGCCTGCCTATCCCATCCCATTCAGGAGCTGAGCAACTATATTTTGCAGAAGCTCCAAAACGCCTGTTTAGTGTAGATCCATTCACTGTAGACCTTTTCAGCAGTTTGGCTTATATGTGACAAAGAAACCTGTAGTGACATCCACCCTGGTCAAAAATGAGGAAGCCATTTCACCTATGTCTTCCTGGGTTAGCTACTTGTCCTAGACAGCCATTACAGGCCGCACCGAGAAATATTCATCTCAAGTGTCATTCTTTTGCATTACTTCGGACATCTGCATTGGATTAAATAGATTTGAAGATGCTTACTTCTTTTCCTTGGCAATGAAGGGAACTTAGGGTGATTAGCTCAGGTGCAGCTCTCTGTTTCAGACAGTCAAAGTTAAGTGAGATGCAGCTCATCTGAGGAGCTGTCACCTTCTGTCCAGCTATAGACGATGAAATACATGGCTCTGTGATCCAAGTATTAAGGAGTAAATGTAGTGAGACTCAGAATTATTCAGTCATGCTACTTCTGTCACCCCATTCCCCTAGAGGCTTCCCCTACTTAGTTAATGTCATATCAGTCTCAATGTGTCAGGGCAAAGCCACAGGCAGTTTATATCTATCTTAACTAAGCACTGTCAAAGAGGAGGAGTAGTACATTTTCCAGATTTCAATAATAAAATTTTAGTAATTAAGGATCAGAGCAATCCATTTCAGTAACCACTCTGCAACTCCCTTTCATATTGCTTTGTTCAATTTAGTTCTAGAAGTCTGAAGAAGCTGAATGTCTGCCGGTTTCCTAGGCATTTTCATGAATCTCATCATCAGGGAAATGTTGCCCTACCATCTACACTTAGTAGTCTCTCATTTAATTTAAATCTGCTCTCTCTTGTCAAAGTTGCCTTTACAGCAGTAAACAATCTCTTCCCTCTCTTGGTACTTAGCTGCTCCAAGGATTTTACGCCATTACGATACAATGCCTGGTACTTGGTGATTCAGGTGTATCTGTGTGGATTTCTTAACTTCTCCTAGTGAGTCAAGCCAGCTTTCCACACAACTACTACCTTGAAAAAGCTCCCCTAAAAAAAAACAGCTTAAATTAATCCAGTTCACAAACCCCACCTTTTTAAAATTTACAGTCTTAGACTTGTTGCCCAGTGTGAAATTCATCAGTAACTACCAGAGATTTTACAGTCTGTCGGGGTTTAGAATCCTTTCTTGGTACTAGTCAGACAGCGTTACTCTCAAAGGAGAAGAGTTCAGGTGCTGCTTCAGGTTTGCCCTGTACTGAGCCTTCAACACGCTTCCTTTATTTTCAAGTGTATACAATATGCACTAGAAATGCCCTAAAATTTTTTTGAAGCAGTATGAAAAATACAGAATTCAAAGCCAACTGATAAGTCATTGGAAAAATAGGCTCAAACACACAAGAGACTTGCTGTACCTTGACAGACAGAGGCTGTTCATCAGCTGAGCACTCAGTATCCAGACTCTTGGTCCATAGTAAATGCAATGGAAAAGACTCTGGCAGTGACACGGGACTCTGAGTCCCATGCCTTGACAACTGGCAATATATTTGTTAAGTCTCTGCTTCTAGTTTAACTTCATAAAATAATATAGATAATATGTAAGTGAAGTGAAACGCCTTTACAGTTACAGAAAAGGACTTGATTATATTGCAAAAACACCTCCAAAGCTCAGAAACTGGAAGAGAAATCACCACTTTCCCCCAATCCTTTTTCAGTCTCACTAATTTTGAATCCCATTCTTGATTATGTGAGATTCAATTCAGTATCTCTGGCTGAGCTATCCATAGAGCAATAATTGCAGATGTTTTATCATAAATAAAGTAATGTCCTTTTAATTAAAGCCGAGCTTTCAAACTAGCTTCACTGCACCCTCCTGCAACAGCTTTGGTAGGAAGCTTGACATTGTAATGACAGCAAATCCAAGAATTTTTGCCTGATGGCCATGGAAAGAATTTGTACTCCAAATTTTAATGGACATTATATTATAGACAGGCCTGGATGCACACATGCCTAGCAAGGTTGTCCAACGTTTCCCATTATGAGACTCTGTTTTCAGTTATTTGTAACTTTGCCAAAGTTTAATTATTTGCACTGAAATTTTCCACACTGAGCATCTGCCTCAGGCTGAATTTGTTTTTTTTGGAAACAAATAACAGTCATTTCTTAGATCAAGGCTAAGGGAAAATACGTCAGTTTCTTTGTAAAAAAACCAACAAAGTTCTGCTGAATTATTTTAGGGCTACCTCAACTTGTAGAAAAGGCTTAAAATTTGGCAGAAGCTTGCCTTTATTTAAGGATGTACCTCTCCATACCTTAATAGGATTTGTTAAATTTGGATAAATTCTAGTCCTTTGGAAAAAAAAAAATCACACATGCTCAGTACAAAAGTCTCAGGTGTCAGCAGTTGCATTTCTCAAAGATTCTGTAATTATAGAACATGTTCCAGACTGAGGCTGAGCAGGATTTTCCTTGCAACCACCGCTCTATGTCATGCTGGGCTACAGTCCAAGATGGAGCGCAGAAGCTCTATTTCTCCCACCTACTCCAAACAGGAAGCGAGAAGGAGGAAGCTGCACTATTTAAAAGCAGAGCTTGCAAAAAGCTGATCTGCCTGGAGACGAGGAACAGACAGGAACTAGGATACCAGAATGCAGAGACAGAGTGAAGGAAGAGGGAACTGGGACAGTTACAGGGATGGAGACAGTGAGCTGCACGTGGGAAAGGAGTTGAAGGGATTCAGAGTCAGCAGGAAAGCAAAAAAGTTAAGAAGAGTTGCCTAAATGTTGGCAACTGTGAGAAAGACTGAAGGATCCACTCAGCCTGGGAGAGTGATGGGTGCTGGACACCAGCCAATAGAGAAATCTACAGGGCACAAGGAAAAGGGGCCAGGAGAGACTGAAGAGGTTAAAAGCTAGAAACGAAAGGAACTAGTGAAAGGAACTGAAATGTGCTGAGAAATGGAAATGGAGCTGGAATGAGAACTGAGGTTAAGGAGAAAATAAGACCAAGGCAGTGACTGGTAGAGCCAGAAATAGTTAAACTTTGCAGGAATAAATTCAAGCATCTGTGTCCCGTGCATTCAGTTTGAACCCTGCAGTGGAGCCCAAGAACCTTGACTTCAACAATCCAGCCATTGTCAGAAAGTAGGTTGGAAACTGTCCATCCAAATGTTCTATCATTTTTTTGTGGTCCACAGAGAGAACAGAAAATATTATTCCTAGTTACTCTGTTAGCTTAAATGTCAGGAGACTATGTGGGGCATCTACAATTTCCTAACCCATTGATAAAACATGCACATTTAGGCATGACAGCTGGAACATGTGGGAGATTTTTTTTTCTAGTTTAGATCAGAAAAGAGAAACTTATCTACACATAGAAAAGCATGATGGAACATTTCTGAGACTCCAAACCAATTGTTCAGAAGTTAGGAAACGAAAAAAACCTAAAGCTATACGATCATGGAGACTGTGCATTGGCTTTTTTGTGTTTAGGTGGACACATTTCTTAGTTACATGATTACTTATCTGTTTTATTTATTTTACAATGGCACTATTCACCTTCACTCTCAAAATCCCTGTGTAATTCTTAGTAAGTCACTTAAACTAAAAGCTTCCATATGTAGTGCCTCTTTTTCTGGGTCCTTCAACTGAGTTCTCTATGATCTGGCTTACAGAACTTTTGCACACTTATAAAGTCAACAGGAATTACAACTTGAAAAAATAAACTGCTATATTAAAGCTCAAGATCATGCACTTTCAACTGAGTACCCCAAACTACAGGATAGTTTTAATCTTATCTCTGCAAAAAGCAGGAGTGGCAATATCACTTTGACTGTTAGAGGTGTACCTTAAAAGTAAACATATTAATATTTGTGAGGTGCTCTGAGAGTACAGTTATGAAAACCACTGAAAAGATCAAGAGGAGATTAATCATTCTGTTGTCAGATAAGATTTTAATACTGTAAAATAAACCAGGCAGAGGGACTTATACTGAACAAGGACAAGAAAATGAAATATCACTTACCATTTAAAAACTACCTGTCACCCCTGAATGCTGATTGAGGCTTGGATCTTGAAGAAAAAAAACACTGTCTGGATACGTAACTAAAGGCATTTGCACAGGGGAGATGAGGAAACTTTGCATACAGCCTGATTTCTGGCATTTCCTACCTTTTGTTTACTCGACTTTGCAGCTTTAATGACATTCTTAAAGTCTGTTTTTTAATGTGTTTTATACAAACATACCAAGCATTAGGTATCCTACATATTATAATCGCCAGTATCACCAAAACCCCAAGATGGCATTAGAGTTTTGTTTTAGAAAGCTATTCGAAAACAAATATACTTTTGTTTTTTATGCCACGTGTAGGTAAAATGTTTCAAAACCTCTTTTTTCTCTCTTTCCTCCTTTCTGTTTCTGTCCCTCTCCTTCGTTCTTTACAAATGCATTCTTTCTTCAAAAACTGCAGGACTAGCTCTGGCTCAAACAGCTGCAGAAACAGCTTGGCTTCAGACATCTACCACAGCAGATTTGCTTAATCAAACAACCATCAGAGCAGCTTTGTTCCAAGCAGTTGCCAAAAGCCTGTCATGCTACAACTTCAAAAAGCTGCTCCAGCAGCTTTGCTGCACACCAGAGATGCTCATCATGCGTGGAGGTGACATCATACTTTTCTAAGTAGGAAATCCAATGATATTAATGTTCTATGTATTTCTGTGGTACAGCTTTATCCATCTAATTAAGGTATTTGTAATAATGAATGTCATACTTTAGAGTCCATGGGCACTTTATCTGGTTTCCATCTTTCACAAAAAAAAGGTAGCACTTTGCCATAGATATTTTCCACAGCTGGACTCTGTCCAAACAGGAATTATTTCAGAGAGTTTGAAGAAAACTCTTTCAACAACTTTGAATAGGCAATTGAAACCATAAAAAAGCCAAGAGAGCCATCAGAATAAAAGAGGAGGAAGCATGCTGTAGGGTCATCAACTCCCAGCCACCACCACCGACTGCCGCATTTTTTTTGTGGTTTTGATAGATTGTTGTTTAACCTGCATTAAAGCCTTCAGTGAGAGCCACTCTACCGGCTCCCGAGGCAAACCTGCTCCAGAGTGTCAGTACCCCCACCTTCAGCACATTTTTCCCAACAGCTAGCCTGATTCTTTCTTCCTGAAACTTAAGTCCATTACTTCTCATCACACAAGAAGTCTTATTTTCACGGACTAGGAGAACAATGTATACCCTTCTCTCTAGAAATCTTCTCTCCCTTAGGGTACACAACAACTGTTCTTTCAGCCTCGGCTCACTGAATGCAGTTTTTTGGCTTGCAATTATTTTCACTGCTACTCTCTGGACTGTCTTGAGTAGTCCACTCCTTTCTTGAAGGAGCAATGTCCAGAGCTTGACACTTCCAGCTGAAGGCCTTGCCAGCGGTGAGAAGACTGGAAGGATTATTGCTCTCTGTGATTTGTAGGCTGTGTTCTTGTTAAGAGAACACTGCACTTAGTTAATGCCAGAGAGGATAAATACTGTATCCTAAATGTCACAGCCGCTTAGATGTCACTCGGGAATACTCAACAAGTATGCAGGAAATACATTAGGTCAGCCAATAAGATTAGATTTTGAACATACAAAAAAGTTCTGGTAAACGTAAATATTTGTAGCTTTAAAAAATATACACACCAATTTCTCACAGTGGCATAACCAGCTTAGAAGTGAAGCGCTGATCTGTTCTTGTGAACCTACATTATCTGGAAGATTAGAAATAACGGCTACACCAACAGCAGTTAAATGTTCATGTTGAATTCAAACAGAGCTGTCTTAACTTTGTCAAATCTCCTGTGATTTCTCAGCAATATCTCCGGCGTGCGCTTTGCAAATCACATACATGAGATGTCTTATCTTTCATGGCAGGCCTCATGTTTAGGCTTCATTTGTCATGTTTCTCTCTTCTAGGCAGTCTTTACTGCACATGCTTACTTGTTTCAACTCCAGTTTTGAGGTATAGGATACAATATCACTATCTAGTTATTATAACCAGCGGGAGGTGCAATTTTATATTTTTTTTCCCTTGAAACTTATGGGTTTTTTTCCAATGTTCATTCAGCTAGAGCAACTCACCAAAGCTCTTTTGGTAGTACCACTTCCTGAGTACAAAATCCCTCCAGAATCGATTTATTATGTAAATGTAAAGTATTGGTACAGTATTATTATCATCAGCACTGCATAATAATAACTGTAATGCAAATCTATTCCTCAGTTGTTGCTGTATTTGTAGCCTTATAAACTACGTGGCATGAAAATTTTGCTGCTCTCTAATTACAGTGCTCTGTATCCAAGTAGTGTAGAATAAACAGTGAGATTTTAAGTCACTCAGTGGATCATGCTGATAGTGGAAAATATTAAATCTACACCTTATCATTATTATTTAAATATTAAAGGAGCGATCAGGGTCCCATTGTGCAAAGAACTGTGCAAGTACACAAACCTTACTCTGAAGAAGGTTAGTTGGATAGTTTTTCTTTCCTTCTTTCTATCATTATTTCAATTTTAACAGAGGAAGATGCTAGAGCATGAAAGCAAGTTACTTGCAGGTAAGAGAAATGTGAAAGAGGCAAAGACTGAATCCTAAACCACTGAGGCAAGGCCAGTTCTTTAGCTCCAATTCACCTGCACTATGTACAGCAGAATAAAATTTTAAAATCCCAGACCCTCCATCTTGACAATTTTATAACTGCCCTATCAAAGATTACCCCTAAACTAAGCTGAAAAGTCAGGAGCAAAGATAGACTAAGATTACAACAGAATATATTCCAATTATCCTAAGGTCCTACCAGTTCATCCATACCTAGGAATCATCTTTTCCCAGACCTATTTGTTATAAACCAAGCTTTGAAGAAATGGATAACCGAATCTTTCTATGGGATCAATTCTGCAGGAAACACCCTCAGTGTCTGTGTCTGGTAGCCTCCATATCAGGAGCAATGAGTAATCAGAACAGAAATAAAGCAAGTCAACAGCTTTTCAAACAGAGCTTAACAGAGCAATAATTAAGAAAATTGGATTGTATGACAACAGACTTGATAAAGCATGTTTGAGTACAGGGACTACAGAACAGCTGAGTGGCTAAGAGTCTGCCCTGTCTGCAGTTCATGGTTCATGGGCCCTAGCCCATGTTGTCAGCCCAAGTCAGTGTTTTGATCTTCTGCAATTTTTCCACACCAATTCATTCCCAGAAGACACATTTTTTGCCAAAATATCACACCTGGAGTTCAGCCAGTTATGAAAGAGATGAGTCAAGTTGACATCTGAGACTACTGAAAAATAGTGACTATCCTACAAGTAAAGTACCTTCTTTTGACAAGCTGCCTTTCAGCTGCCTTTTGATCCCTGAGAATCCGAAGATTAGTGTTTAGGCTCCAGTACAGACATTTTTAGTTTTCCTGTAAAGACCTCAAGTGTGATGCCTTTTCCTGCAGCATGGTTCTTTCGTTTAAGGAGACGGTGTCTGATTTCAAAATCCCAGCAGTCCATCTCTCCCAAAGGAAGAGGTAAATTCCAAGATCTGTCTCCTTCTGGAAGCCCACTCACATCAGCTCCAGCCCTCTGAGCCAGCCACTATCTCTTGTGGTTGCAAAGGACCAGGGGCAGGGTCTCTGATTTGCATGGACCCACAGTAGCTTCAAGCAATTCAGGATGTCTGTAAACTGGATGCGGGTCTCGAAGGACTATCAGCTGGGGACTGCAGGAGACTAATAAGCACTGGACAGACTGGAAGGCAATAGGAATGTGTCTTTGTGAGCTGCCTTACTAGCAAACACCTCTTTCAGCAAAATGGCTCTCTTACTGAAAAGATCCTGTGGATTTTTCAGGCACTAAGAACAGAAGCAAGAAAACTAACCCAAGTAATTGGGCCTATTATTCTGTTTCATTGCAGTTCTATTTTCCCACTTAACATTGCCTACTCTGAATACATATAGCCTTCATATACTGTCTATGTTTGGTTTTTTTTTTTTTTAATGAGTGTAGATACTGTGAGCTAGACCGCTCAGGGACAGAGGCGGCTCCACGTGGCATGTTCTACTATCTGACTTCCAGGTGTCATATACAAGCCCTGAGTTAAATGTCTACAATGCAGAACTCAAAAGACCCAGAGCACACTGAGCAGGAAACTGACTGAGCGAAAAAAAAATAGCAAGAGTATAGAGACTAAAGTCTCTGAAAGATTTAACTGCTTAATCTCAGGCTATAGCAAGAAACTTCTACTCTCTCAGTGTTTACTACCTTGCATGAATGATTGGGCTGACTCAAAGAGGGGTATAGCCAGAAGCTCAGTTTTATTCAACAGCTCAGTGGTTAGTTTGAGGACAGAAAAAAAGCCATAATTCCTCTTGTTGAAGCTGCTTTACTTCACTGAGAATAATCAAATATTCATTAGGCAAAGGAGAGAGCAATACTTTATTGCCTAGCATTTGAGGTACTCAGCTGCAAGAGAAGAGGCCTCAGTGCCTGTGTCGATGAAATTTTAAGTATCCCATATTAAGTAATTATGAGAGCAGGGACTGGGATCCAGTCCTCTCTTTGCTTAGGTGAGAGAGCTAACTACTGAGCTGTATTATCACACTAGTTTTTCTATTTCTTTGCTTCCTTCCCTGAACTCTATTCTAACAAATATTTTGCTACTCTGTGCACGCTGGGGAATGACAGAAAGAACAGATGTTGAATGCCTTCACTCTGGAAAGCAGAATACGTTAAAATAAGATTGGAAGGAGGGAAATGCCTTCAAAAGACAGAGGCATGAACAAAAGAAATAATGCCTTCCACGTCTCAGCTCAACTTTTTAGCTGATGAGTCTAAGGGCAGGAAGAGTGATGAGAGGTTTGGTCAGGTTTCCTCTATGGCCCAGCCCAACATGCCTGTAGTCAGTGTTACCTGAAACGGGCTTTGGACGCAAGCTGAGGAATGGAACATCTTCCTTGAGAAATACAAGGCTTAGGCATCGATCCTCCCGGTTTCACTCATTTAGCCACTTAATAAATGCCATCTCTGAGAACTTAGGGACTTAGAGATTTTATATGCCTCCAGGCAAAGAAGCATCTGAGTGAGGACTCTGAACGCCTACATTTACGATTCAAACACCTAAGTATTCCTGAAGGTTCACTATATACACAATACTTGACCATAAATGTCTAGCGAGTACACACGAGAATTTGCTTTGACTTATGTATAATTTATCTTTTAAAGCTATCCATTTTTGTTAGATTATTTCTGGGAGCCAAAGACTGAGTAGCTGTTTTTAATTCAGTGACTAGGTAAGAAAATACCTTGAGGAAAACGATCCTATGTCTTTCTTAGCACTTGGGATGTTGACTTAGTAACAGTCATGTGGTCTAACTTATTGTTATTATTATTTGATGTTCCTTCCTAACCTTTAGTAACATGTGTATATCACCTTCTATAATGGTCTTCCAGCATATGAATTTTGAATTGGTGTGGTACTGTATTTTATTAAAAAAAGATACATTTTCAACTTGAACAGGATCATTGTACAAGGTCAGAAGCACCATAGAAAATCAGTGTACTTCTGGTTTCATCAGTACTATTTTCACTGGGCTTTGTAAAAATGGATACTTTATTTTAAGGATGAGCTAGAACATGTCTAGTGAGTTTGTATCCTGACTGTGTTGATATTAGAAACAGATTTGGACAGTGCATAGGACTATCATTCAACTGTCCTTGGGTTTGCACCAATCAGCTCAGTTCTCATAAAAAAATCCCATCATCCAAGTGAGAAAATAGGGCAGCAGAGAAATTCACAGATACAAAATAAGCTGAAATAACTGGTTTTACATGAATATAAGGATCTGCCTATATGGTTAAGTGGAACCAAAATAACAAAATGGCGCATATATTATGCTTACAGTTGTGGCAGTCCAGGTCTTCATGAGTGCTATAATTTTAGGACAACAGTGCTCAATGGTGAATAATATAGATTCAAAAAGCACATTATTTAGAGATAGAGCAATCTTTTTCTAAATAAAAGCACTCATAGACAGTAAAAATCCTGCATTTCGACAAGGCCAAATTCCTTTCTTGGATATTTCATGTACAGTAATCAAAAAAGGCTACTTCTGAAAGCCTACTGGCAGTCTTCTGCCCTGGATATTTCATGCACAGTAATCAAAAAAGGCTACTTCTAAAAGCCTACTGGCAGCCTTTGGACTGTCAGGTCCAAAAAGTTCCTTTAACTTGAATGTGTAGAAGCTGAAAGGAACCTGAGAAGAAATCACTAAAATATCACTGATGGCAAAGTGGGGAGATCCAAGCAGCTCTGTAACAAGAGAATGTGATTTGTTGATGGGTAAGGAGAAAAAAAGAAAATGTATATTCGAGCTATTTTTCATTTTGTTATGAAGTAAAAGCTTTACAAGTAACTGTATTTTAAAAACGCTTTATTTCTGCTTGCTATGTACTTAGAGATCTCAGATAAATCTTGTCTGCTTTTGAAAGATTTCCTGGATAGCTTAGACGAATGGGTGTGGGTAGGAAGATTTTGGCCATTAATCATGGGGTTCAATTTTTCACCAGAGTATCTTTTCATACAAATATTTGAGCTGAATAAGCATTCAAAGCAGCAAAAAAAATAAAAATTGAAGTTGACTAAAATTATTTCCTCTTTCAACTAAGTACATTTCACTTGCCTAGTTTCCTGTATTACTAATAAATCACTTTTTTTTTTTTTGGCAATTGGAAATCAGAATTTCTCCTTTAAATATATAAAAAAATAAACGTCCCAAATATTCTTCTTTAAAATGTCTCCTGTTTCGGGAAGGAAACCTTCAGCTGTACGTGCCACAGATCAACAAGAGGGAGACACAACCTATCTTCACTAGCCTCAGCAAACATGTTCTCGCCTAAGCTCGCGCCTGCGGCCACACCAAGTTACACTTTGAGATTCTCAGAAAAGTACATGCTTAACTTGAAGAACGTGCGTATTTTTCAGTGCCTGCTGCAGAGTTTAAGCATATGTTAATGAGCTTCTTTGCACAGGGATGGTTTGCTGAAGTGAGACCAAAGTCTGTTATCAGATGTTACAAGTTCCACAAGCTCCGACTTCTCACAACCAACAATACGAAAATGTTGCAAGAGGCAGCTATGACAATCCTAGGGCAGCACCTCCTCTAATGAAACAGATAGACTTGATAACCCAGAAAAGTGAGGAAATTCTACAGCTGGAGGAATTATCTTCTGGGGCAGTGGAAGGGGTAATAGCTTTCTGATAATTCAAGGTATGACAGCGTTTGTTTTAACAATGATGTCCATGGTTAACCCAATGCTATTTGCCAAATTTCAGTGTAGCCAATTACAAGCATTACTGCATAGTCAAGACTCAACCAGTAATTCATAACCTGTTCTTGGGCTTAGATGCATTTGTGTCATCGTCTATATTAAGTGGGGACAGTCTTACTTAGAGCAATGAGTGGTTTTAATCATGCAGAACCAGGCGCCTTTGTAGCAAACTGTGTAAGGAATATCTCCAAGGAAACAATGGGTTTGCTCCCTATTTGTACAGTATAACTTACAGCTGAGTCTCTCTGGTGGCTGACAAAGGTTGTCACAACTACCAGCGCTAGAGAGGGATTGGGACATCTTTTCTGCTCAATTTAACAGCTCAAGAGAATTGTGATGTTCCTCAGCTGCACAGCCAGCCATGGGGAGTGAACATGGACATCATGTTGACTACTTTATAAGGAACTGTAATTACACACCTGCTAGAAGTCCTGCTTGCTGAAAAGTCAGAGTGGCCATTTGACGTTTAGTGTAATGAATAAATACTCTCTGAGGTAATCTGCAGGCTTTGCCTGTAGACATGGAGCGCAGGAAGCCCTTAGTAGTACTCTTATTTTCCCACCAAATGGTACAAGAACACTGTAGAGGCATCTGCATGGGCGGTGCAAGCAAAGGTACAACTTGCTGCTGGTGTATGAGGGAGATTTGTTAATAAGTTAGAACTTCACATGACAAAATATTTTATCACAGACAAAAAACCCTACACAAACCTTCGTATATAGAAGAAGTCTGTGGAAATACCACTGAACTTACATGCTTGCTTCCCCAGGAAGCATACTGATTTTGAATTGTGTTTCTTTGCACCTACAGATATGTTCCTTGGTACATTTTAGAACTGTACATAAGTAAACTTTAAACACAACACCAACACACACTAATAAGCTAAGTATTGTCTTCAGGTAACATTTCATAAGCTGCTGGTATTTGCTAGCTTGAAATTTTAGCTTCTTTTAGTAAACATTGAGGTAGTTCCTTGTATCGCCATGTGAATTTCCATTTTGGAGAGATGAAAGTTTTGGTTCATGGTAAGGTTTTGACACTTTCATTTAGAGGCATATTTAAAAGTCCTCACCCCAGGATTAAAACACATTGTGATAATTCAGATTTTTCTTAAAAGGAGACCCAACAAAACAGATCTTAATGTATCTAATATACTGAAGAACTAAGTAGCACTAAGTGCTGCCAGCCAAGAGACTCAAGTATAACAGTGATTTGAAACTTCAGGCCCTAGGCCAGTGGAAGCTGAAAAGCTTTGCAGATGTGATGTGGTCATTCTCTGTTGACGTTGGTGGTCATGCTGTTATCACAGCACCGCTCCCACAGCTGTCATTGGAGTGATGTTGGCAGAGCCACTGCTGGGAGACATCTGCCTTGCTCTTCTAACGGGAGTTGAAATGCTATGATGACAGCTGCACAGAAAGTGAAGAAAAAGGGAAGACAATGGAAATCTGAAAGAAATATTGAAGATATAAATGGAAGCAACTATGCTAACCACTGTCAAGATTCAGATCGGAATTTCACAGAAGTTATAAAACGCAGCTACGGGGGCATCATTTTTATTTTGGTTAGAGTGCTGTAAGTCTGGGATTAGGTTAAGTGACTGTATTTACAGCAATAAAACCAGAATCTGCCTTCGATCCCCACAGTAATTTTACTATTTCACCTCCCTTGTCTGTTTATGATACAGTGGCTGTTCAAAGCAGCAGATTATGATCATATAACATACACATGACATTTTATGGCAATGCTATAAGAGGACTGCTGAACGTAATGGCCTGCAGTCAACTTCTATGAAAGTTGAGAGAAGAAAGGTTGCTCTCAGTGTACTCTGATCTATTGTTTTTCATTGGAAGGATAGCAGTAATGCATAAATTTTTATCTCTAAGCAACATCCACGGTTCTGGCAATTAAAAATCCCAACTATTACAACATGCAGAAAATGGTATTTTTGTCAAGAACACCGTGCCTATTTTCTTCTATTGTTCCGTAAGCCTTATCCTCACTTAGGTGTAACTTAGTGCCCGTGGAAAAGCAATTGTAACTGCTATGTATTTGATACAAGGACTTGGAACATAATAAATACTTTAAGAGCACGTATATAAACTAGATGAGCTCAAAGAAACACAGACCATTCTACTAGGTTGCCTACATCATGAACGGGCTGAAGCATTGTTCAGATGTGACAACTGAAAACCTCACATATTAAATTGAACAACTACCCTCCCCACACACACTTTTGAGGTGCAAGAGATTAAACTGTAGCCTAAAGCCTGGCTCTCTGCTGTGCATGGATTGAGCCCTAATGCAAAAACAGTCCAACTCCCTCCATTGCACTGACAGCTCCAGTATTAAAGAATCCGTACACTTGGGCATCCCTGCCTCTGTGTTTGCTGCAGACTGGATGGTGCCAGAAAAGTGGACTTTTGAGGGACACACAACTTGAATCTGCATGACTTAGAACAGATGGAGGATAAGAACAGCCTGCTGTGCATGCGACATTACCTTACCTAACTGCATGTGGCAACAGGCCAAATGTGTGGGTGTCCTGGCCTTCAAATACACGAGGAGAATAAGTGTTACCTTTGCAGGCTTAATACCTTGCTCTATTTTCATGTAATGAAAGCATTTGGTTTCCTTCCTTTTTTGGGGCTAGGGCTTGGAAGTACACACAATGGTACATGTGTCATGATATACGGCACTAACACTTCTCCATAAAGTGGAGATGCCAGAGTACCTGTGGCTGGATAGTTGCACGTAACAAAACTATTTAATCACAAAGTGAACGTATGTGAAAGTGTGCAAAAATGCAAAAACAACAGGGGAGACAATGAGAGAGGTTGCACAGACTTCCCTGGGTGTTGAAAAAGTATTTAGAGAGAGATTTCCTGCCACAATCATGAGTAACAAATAAATAAAATCGTGAAAGAAAACAATAAATCTGTCTATAATCATATCCACATTACTGAATTATGCAATAGTCAGTATTTATGGTCATCCCATTTTGTAGGTAAACATCTGTTAATGGTTCTTCTTTCTGTTTCTGAGCATCCACATCTTCCTACTGAGAACTGGCTTGGATTGTTTCCCGAAGCTCCTTTATAGTTTCTATTCCCTAAACACAGTGGTTTAGTTGTGATGTTGTTCCTCTGTTTTTTGAGGGTAAAGAGAGCCAGATTTGTGTTTCCTATCCCAATTTCTCTCCTCACATCCAGGAGTTTGCTCCAAAGAGCCATGATAACTAGACTTGGGTGATAGAGGAACAGGATCCTCTTCCCTAAGTATGGAAGTTCTTGTTGTTCTTTGGCTGCTGTCAGCATAGAGCCCTAATCTTCCAAATAAGCAAATATAACAATGAAGATGCTGTTACTTTATCAGGATAATGCAATTTGCTTTGATGCCTGAAATGTGGATTATGCTTTTTCTCGGTTACAGAATTCATGCACAGCTCCCCACAATAACTCCTTCGCATTCACCTCTGCGCTCCCCAGGGACAGAGCCCCTGGGCTTCAGATCAGGCCATGAACGGGCTTTAGCACCATGGAATAGTAACAACAGCAGCAACATCAGACAAGAAAAAAAGGAAAAGTCCTCAGCAAAGGTGAGAAGCCTTGACAGTATTAACTGAGAAAGGGAAAATTAAATAAGAAACATTGTAGTATAGCAGTGACTAAACATCAGAGACTAATTCAAGAACACAATGACAGAGGTGTTAGAGGACTCTTCAGATGCAGGGTCAGCCCTACACAGAGAAGAAGAAACAAAGGAGTTAACTTGAGAACAAAATGCCTGTGAGCAAAGAGACCTTTTCTGTTTCAAAGGAAAATTCCATGCCTTCCCTTCTGGTTGGCCTGCTGTAGCGGATATGCTTTTGGAGTACAGCATGTACAGTGCATAAGCAACTACTGGCATTCATGGTTGTCTTCCAAATCAGCAGTGCTTAAAAATATGAAGTGCAAACTTGGCTCTCTCTTCTATCCTGGGTTTTGTTATTGTTGTTTTTGTTGTTCTTGTTGTTGCTCTGAAACAGTATTTGCTCACTTAAAAAAAAAAAGAATCTAATTTTAACTCTGTGGATGTATTTCTCCTTTATTCAATCAAAGTGCTCTTCCTTCCCTTCTGATGTCAGTGGCAGACAGTTGGCAGTTTCGTGTAAAGAAACAGTGCTATAGCTGACTGTGTGAATCAGCACTTCTCCTGAAGACATTTAATATCATTTTAGACCACCTCTGGAGCACTACCAGAAGGAATACCTCCACTAGCACAAATACAACTATTCTGCTCAGGTACTGGAGGCTCTGTGTGAAACTTGCTCTAGAAAATGTAACTAAACACGAGCAAGAGAGTGACAAGCAAGGACCAGCCTGAGAACTTCAGTTTTATCATAAGCCATCACCTCCCTGGCTAGAAAAATACTGTTGTTCATGCTCTCTTCCCAAAACAGTGTATCTCACTGGAGTTAAAAGACATGGCTTTAGGTATTATTTATAATATTTCAGTATCGACAGGTGCTGGTGACAAAACAAGACATTCAAGACAGCTAGCAGTAAAAGCCTTCAGTGTGACTGAAGATGATTACTGTTCAGAGACAAGCAGCAGGTCATCGTGTCCTTGGACATGGATAATGTTAACAACGTGGAAATGTTCAGGGATGGATTGGTCAGAGCAGCTGTTGCAAGTGTGAGGAAATTGCTCTTGCCAGAGCTGTGGCGAGAAGAAAACCCAGGGACAGGATGACAGCTCAAGGAAGAGATTTCTCACATTCAAAACTAGCTTCTCTGTGTAGCTGTGATCTCCTGTGCCAACAGATTCACATATACCATGGCTGCAGTTTAGGTAAGTTATACATAACCAAACAAGGAAAGCAGACAAAGGTTTTTCAACCTTTAAATATGTCTCCACAGAGTAATATTTTGGATTGGTTTACTTATTCAGTGTTCAGAAAGAAGTGTAGGAGAATCAAAACAGGTATAAAAAACCAAAAATGCCAGGAGAAAATGTAGGTGTCAAACTTACTTCATGAGCACATCTGAAAACATATAGTCAAAGACAGAAAGTGCCCAGCCTCAGTTATTTCTTCAGATCTACCTACCACCTGTCCAATGACACTATCCCTCAAACAGTCATTCTTGCAGAGGTGACCTCTTGCTAGTAAAAACAACCACACCATGGAAACTAAACCTCTCCTAGTATCTTCCCTTATGCAATTAAGAAGGGTTAGTGGACAGCCAACGCTTTCATATAACTCCTTTGCTTTGTCATAAGGCTTTAGAAGAAAAAAAAAATAAATTACAGGATGTACTGGTACAGCTCACTGAGAAAAATCTAGCTCCTACCAGCCCTGCCATTACTTTGGTGAGACCAGTGGAGACTTGCCAGCAAAAGCCCTCTTGCTCTCTTTTGTTTGGTAAAAAAAACCCATTACAATACAAAATGGGTCAACTAACACGATGTGAAATGCAGTTTTTCTCATACTGCAGGGAAGAACGGTAATGTTTAAAACTGTCCGCTGGCCAGAATTAGCCTGTTATCTGGTTGAAGAGAAACATGAATAAAAGTACTGTTCCCCTTTCTGTTCCTGCTTGAAACGTCACTGTAGCGTGGTTAAAAACACATATGCTCTTTCTTATAGTGAGGAACAGCCTAAAATGCCTCATGTTTAAAATGTTCAGACAACAGTCTCTTGTCTGTTCTGTACTTAGTAGTTGCTTGACTCTAACAAGGTTGTTATTAGAACAACCCAGTTTAACCTCTATCATGTTATATTGACTTCATGTCAAACAATGCTTACATAAATAATCTTTGAGCCACAGAAAACTTGCAAGATTTTTTGCTGAGGTCCTTGAAGTGTTTGTCTGAGGTATTGTTAAGACAAATAAAGACTACAAGAAATTCTACATAAAATGCAAATTCGTGAAAAAGGTTTTTTCCTCAAAAATGTTTTGTATTATTGTTGTAACTGGATTTAAACATTTTTCCTCCATTCTCACCTTTCATCAGAGATCCTGTGCTCTTGAGTCCCAGAGTTTCTTCAGTTTTCCAGTCTTAACAACCCTATTACCCAGAAATTTTCCAATTTTCTTCAGAATTTCTCCTTTTCCTTCCTCTCCAACGTCCTTGTTGAAATCCTCCAACAAATCAAATACTTGACAGTAACTTCTTTTATCTTAATTTTAAACCCCTGTCACCTATGTTTCTGTAGAATGATATTTTAAACCAGCTAGCACAGTGATTTATAAGCTTAGAGACTGCTTTATTTGACCTTCTTCACCTTGAAAAGATATGTAAAAGGAAACAGAGATTCATCTTCTGCCACTCCATGGTCTCTCAAGCTTCTTTTCCTTGAGAACAGGACAGGATCATTTATCCTGAGTAAAATATTGCAGGTTACAGATGCTTTACCTTCTCTATAATATATTGTGTTTTAACTTACATTTTTCTCATGATATATTAATGTTAAATGCAGTAACCAGTAAAAACCTTCAGTGCCTTCACTGGTGACTTGCCAAAGCATCAACACTTGGCTCTGCCTTCATGGCACTTTACTTTGACACTCACACAGTCCAATAGGCTGAAAATAAAGGAACTTGAGGTTGTTTTGTTTTGGTTTTTTTTACTTGATAATCCAGACAGAAATTATGCAGTGGTGCAAAGGGGGTTCAGAAGTTTTGAACAAACTTTAATAAAGCATGGCATTAGTAGCAACAGCAGTCAGATATAACAAGTCATGTTGTGTTAGTTTCCACAGCATAAGTGAGACTTCAGTCTTAGGCATTAACATGATCTTACCAATGTAAAGTGTTAAACTAGTAACATGGGTTGTGGTTTTAAGTACAGAGCGTTTAGCCTACTCAGTCACATGGCAGCTGCACTAGATTGATTACTATGTACAAAACAAAAAGACAAAGCATTTTGAAATGGAAAGCAAGTGGTTAAACAAGACTAACAACGAAAATCTGTCAGAGTCCCTTTGTTAGACATAGGTTACTAATTTAGAATCCATTATGCTATTCAGAAGTCCTTCTTAGCACAAGAAAAGTTTCATTTTCTTACTCATCTTTCGATTAATGACTGTAGGAGTAAAGCTGGTTTCCTCCTTTTGATAATAACTATAGGCAGAGAAAGAAAAAAGGATAAGAGAGTGGAAAGCAGAGGAGATGTAGCTGTTCCTGAACTTTTCAGGGTACAAGACAACTGAGTAGTCATGGAAAATAGTTTGGAGTAGCTAGTCACCCCTGATAACTGCTGGCCTGGAGCCCAGTTATATGGGGTATTCCCTGCCTGGACAAGTCAGGTCTCCCTCCTTCCATTCACCACCCTGCATTTGGCAGAGCAGCAGAGGCCACCTCAATTTGAGGTTAAAAGCTGAGTGACAGAAAGAAAGAGACCGAAAAAGAGTTAATAAGGGGTTAGAAAGAGACTCAGAGAACAGGGAAAGGCAAGGCAGGGCCTCACTTTTGTCAGGTTGTTGGCTTCTTGGAAATAAACGGGTACCTTCTCATGTTAGATGGTCTGGGTCTGGTGGAGGTTGCCCAGTGGAGGAAATAATTGACCAGTCGCCTTTCCTCAGGAAGTCCTTCAGTAATCTTTTCTACCACACGCCTGCTATTTTACTTTTTAAAGATTCAACAGGTGATGTGAAATCAAAAAGGCCATCCTTTCTCTACTTCATTCACCTATTTTGGTCCACTAATTTCTCACTAGACCCTTTCCTTATCTGTCACATAACTTCATACGACCCTTGACTGGATCAGGAAGACCTCTCTGAATAAGTGGTGGTTGTCTCAATTTCTTAACGCTATGCCATCTTTATCTCACAGATGATTTCACAATTGCAATAGACACAGAGTCTCCGATTATCACAAAAGTAGGGAGAAGTCGACAAGTAAGTCACGAATTGTGCTTCATTTCAGCCAGCGATGCTTACTGGAACGTAGATTTGCACTAGAGCAATTAAATCCCCTAATACGGCTGGAAGGAAATTAAGGATCCTGATCTAGCTGTCATGGCTACACCTAGTTTACATTCCAAGAACAGATTCCAGGATTTTCACCAGCCACTGTAAAGTTCAAAACAATCTACCTAACCCTTTAGGCTGGTGAGCCTTTCTCCATGGTAAGCGTGCCCAATGTTTCACAACACATTTTCTCAGAGATGGCAGTTAGCCACCTGGCAGCCAGTCTTATGAAAGGTTTTCTTCCTTTTAATTATAAAAATATCCACACAAATGCCTCCCTTGCCTATCATGCTGTTTCCACAATATAGTTCAAAGTGATTTATGAGGAAGTAAATTAACACATTCTTACTATGGTCATTGCAGCTGTAGTTGATTGGGCAGTATCAAGTGCCACATTTTTGGAGTTTAGGTATCAGAATCATTCATTTGATCTAATTTACACTGACGACATTCAGTGCTGTCACTCTTAGGATATAGCAATTTGTCAGTGCCAGCTGTTTAATTTTGTAAAGCCATTACCCCAAATTTATTAGTGATAGGTCTTCAATGGCAATTCAAGCCTGAAGAGTCTCATATTTCGGGGGCAGTGAACATCCTTGAAACAGGCTTACATCAATGTCCTGTATCTTGCAACTGGGCAGACTAGGAACACTCACAAAGACAGCGATAGCTGCTCAGCTGAGCTTTGCAGTTACTTCCTTCCGCTACAGCCAGCAGAATTAAATATTTTGATCACCATAATATAAAAAAATGAAAAGGACTGGATCTAGAACTAAGGCTGGGTTTTCCTCTTTCTTCAGTGCATGGTTACACATCGACACAGATCAGTGCCTGCTGTCTCCTGCATTAAATTTACTATTGAATTCAGTAGCTGTGTGGCCAGTCCTCTCTACACTAGGGGGTGATTGACTAGTTATTTAATTAACTAGTTTAAGCAGCATTAACAATAATCTCAGCAGCGGCCAATGGATTTTCTGCTTTAAATATACTGTGCACTTCCCTATTTATAGTAAACACCAGCAGTAGGATTCATCTGTCCAAATATAGAGTCTGCATTGTAGGTGTCTCTATCTGAGTTAACTGTCTAGGCTCTCTTTATAGTCAAGGGAACAGGCCTTCTGAGGGCAGAGCTCCTCTCATCCCATTTCCGATGTCTAAAATAGATTAAATGAATCACCTTCATTTAGCAGATAGAGTAGGAAGGCCTATTTCTGTCCATTCACTATGGAGAGAGCCTGGACAACTGGCAATAGTATAGATGCCTACACTGTAGCAGCTACAACATAAAATGATACTTCCAACCCTAAGGTAATACCAAGAAGGCTGGGGCCATCAAGCAGGCCTTCTGTTTCCTCAGATGAGCAATCTACCACTTTGCTGCCTTGCAATAACTTTAGCCTCTATCCTACTTCCATTCGGAAGTAAGGCACGTTTGAGAATAGTGCTTCGGACCCACCCTTCTTGCTGGCTTTCACTCTTCTCCCCATAGTTTCAACCATGGTCTCATTTTAGTCACCACAGAGGTAACAAGCTATTGAAATGAAACAGTGCTGCTGTGTAGCTGGTTGAGGAGATCATTGTTGAGCAATGTAACATGCTCTTATCCTTTGTCCCCAGAGGACTGAGCAAACGTTTTGTGAGGCAATCCCATTTACTGCTGATGCCAATGCCAGGAAATGAACAATCTGTGTTAGCTTTTGACTTTTAAAAACAATAGTCTGGATGCAATGCCCTCTGAAGTTACCAGGAGTCTTGTTCTTCCTTTGTTTTCAAAGGGCATAGGGTCAGGCTCAACACTAGGAGTTTATTTTGCTTTGTTTATACACTTAATGAGAAATAAAAGTTAAAAGCAGGTGTAGTTGTGATTATGAACAGTTGATCTATATGGTGAAAGCTGAACGTACTTTTTAAACAAACAACAATCAACTTTCCTAGTTAAAATGTTTTTGTACTAGTTGAAGAGGAAATTTTTTAACACACATATCCTAGTTCAGGTTCATAGAGATTATCAGCCTCTGCATTATAAATTCTAGACATACAACAACTTTGTTATAAAGTTATTATTACACTTTTAAAGAGTGATTTCCCAAACAATACATGTATTGCTGATGATTCATTGGTGCAGCAGTTCTTCCCTAGTTTGAAAATTTTGTAGGTAGATATTGCTAAAGCTTCTGTCACTCATGGGTCCCCTTTCCTCCATTTTCTCCTTGTGAAACCTCCCTCGGAGGACCATGCATGACCCACAGTGTGTGTATGTATGGGGTATAATACACAGGCTTCTGATGTCAGTTAGTCTGATGAAACTACTGCAGCCCAAAACCAATTACCAACATTTCTGAAAAATTAGTTACCGATGTTATTATCCTTACTTTAGAGCTGATAAATTGATTCACAAAAGGAAACAATTGACTTATTCATGATCACATGGACCCAAGAACAATCTTTGCTGAGGGCATGCTCCATTCCCTTAGGCAGAGAGCTATATGCCCTCAGTCCCATAAGATACATAGACATATTGATTTATGGTTACGTTCATGGACTATACTCCCTATGTGTGATGTGGCTGACTTGCAGGAGGGACTGGTTTTCAGAGACTCTAACCCGTAGTAACAGGAACCGCTTCACGTATTTAGACTGAGGCTGAGCACAAAGTTGCAGCTGTGCACTTTTTGTGCATATGGCACAATTGTCTACTAGGACTTGGGCTATGCTTGCCACTCAACTCACACTATCACCAAACATCATCTCCTTAGTTCATAGGGAAGAGGATGGATGGAACCGGTGGTAAGCTCTCCTTTCCTATGTATGGAAACATATATAATGTCTTTGTAATCTAACATCTTTCTTAGTACCTTTTAAAACCTTTATTCCAACCTTGAGGGGTTATGGAGTAAACTCTCGTCAAGTTTGCAGATCACACCAAACAGGGGAAACCAGTTGATGCACTTCAGGGCAGGGCTGGCATCTGCAGTGACCTAGAAAGGCTGGAGGAATGGGTCAACCACAACCTTATGAAACCCAGCAAGGGAAAACAGAAAGTCCTGCATCTGAGAAGGACAAATCGTGGATTTCATACAGGCTGGGGACTGATTAGCTGGGGAGCAGTTCTGCTGAGAAGGAACTGGGAGTCATGGTGAGCAGCCAGCATGAGCCAGCAACCTGCCTGGCAGCAAGGAAAGCCAACAGCATCCTGGGCTGCCCCAGCAGAAGCACAGCCAGGAAAGTGATAACTTCCCTTTATTCAGTGCTTGTTAGACCACATCTAAAATACTCTGTACGGTTTTGGATTCCCCAATACAAAAAAATCCATCGATACATTGTAACATATTCAGCAGAAGTCTACCAAGATGCTCAAGGGTCTGGAGCACTTGTCCTGGAGGGAGAGGCTGGGGAAATGGTGTTTGTTCAGCCTGCAGAAGGGACAGCTTTCAAGGGACTTAACTAATAGCCTGCCAGTACGCACGAGCAGGTGGCACCAGGCTCTTCATTGCAGCACATGATGGGAGGATGACAGACAGTGGGCATACATGGAAACAAGAGAGCTTCAAGGCGGATGTAAAGAAAAACCTTTCTCTGTGTCAAGCAGAAAAAGAGTTATCAGAGAGGCAGTGCAATCCTCATCCTTTGAGCTTTCCAAGGCCTGACTGGTGAAATTCTAGGGTAACCATGGTCTGATCTCATAGGTAACCTCCTCATAGAGGAGGAGGTAGGACTAGAGACTTCCTGAGGTTCTTTCCAACTTGAATTATCTTACAATCTTATGAAAGAGAGATGTCAGCAAAAGATTTTGCCTGGAAAGCACGAAGTAATATTTTCAAGCAGCGAACTTCAGGAAGGAGTGTAAATGCATACTAAAATCTTACAGCAGGCACATTACATATTCTGCACAGAGCAGTTACTCCCCTTATATAACAGCCTTTGCATTGTTCCTATTTTTAATCCCTTTATTATCACCAATCACCACTAATGCAAAGAGTGAGGCAGAAGGAGCATGGCCTGCCATGCTGCTTATGACGACTTTCGGATGCGCTGCAGAGTGCACACAAAATTGTTTATGCTTATGGAGAGACATTCTGGCCTCTGCCTTGCTACAGAAACATGTGCTCTGCTAATGCAAAATCCTCGCAAGTCTGAAGTAACTAAAGTTGCTGTATTTCTATCTAATATTTCACAGTCAGAAGAGTGTGAGCGTGCACTATGTGACACACCACAGTGAGTCTGACACACTGGAGAGGTATCTGAGCTGCAACTGAGTTATTGCGCAAGCACATACCATCTGTGCAATAAAAGGGATGGCTATTTATCCATGCTTTCCTATCCAGGCCAAAGGCCTGGAAATCTTGGCCAAATGGCCATAATTATCTTTTTCCACTTGGACAATAAAATAATTGACAAAATAAGGATGGGGCAATGCAGATGTAGGGTATCCCTAGAACAAATGTTTGCGGTCATCTGTTTCCCTGATAGGCCCTAACATTTTAAGACACACCTCTGTTGCTTTCCATGCTGAAGAAGTGTTACTCCTCTCTTGTCCAAGGATAAAAGTAAGTCACGGAACTACAGCTTTCATTTTCTGTTCTTTACACTCCTGGAGCGGAATGACAGCGGGGACATATAAATCCGACACTGGCGGGATGTGCCACCTTGAAGCACAGCCTCAGTACTATTTCCTGCCCTGCCTTTGCTGCCTGCTGCCAGGCACCTTCTTCTGTGTGAGGGCAGCTGTTCCTCAGGGCTGGTGGGAAGGATCGCTGCAGAGCAGACTGATTTCCAAGTCCCAGAGCAGACTCCGTGTCTTATGCTTACCGGGCACCCAGACCCCTCTGGGGCTTTCAGCACAGCTTTCTCCCACAGGGTCAGTACTCTGTTTGCCCGAAAAGTGAAAAGGGCAGTGATAAAGCTGAGTGGTTTCCAGCTGGGTTTCTTTACTCAGGTCGTGTTTACATTCTAGTTCCCAGAAGCCTCTGTGACCAGTTGTGAACTAGTAGCCTCATCTCACCAGAAGGACCAGTGAAATAGAACAAGAAAAAAATGTGAAAGCAAGGAAGTTTTCACTGAGTTCTTTAAAACTCTTTGGGCTTGTCCATGCATGGGGTTTTGTGTTGATCTAACAAAACTGAATTGAGGTTGCATCAATTTAATTAAATCACTGCAAAAGCTGTATAACCTAATCCCTTGTTTTGGTTAACACCTGTGCAAGTCAAACATCCGATCAATGGCTACATAAGGAACTCAAAGGCATAAAAAAGACTCAAACTCCAGTCCACCAAACTCAGCTTTAATTAAAAGCTAAGAAAGCATGCACTTCGTGCCCCTATATCTCACTGTAAAGCAGGGAGAAAGAGAGAAAGTAGCAGACGCTCCTAAATTAATGAAACTCACACCTGGTAGGGATAGGTTAACCAAATCAAGTAACTTCCAGGTCTTCTTCCTCATTCATAAAACTAGCACTAAATGCCAAAAGTTTGCTTGTTGTGTTTTTTTTTGTTGTTTTTTTTTGTTGTTGTTGTTGGGTTTTTTCAATATCACAAGCCACCTTTAAGAACAGAAGGAAAGACTCTCCTTGGCAGTATCATAAGAGTCCCTTGGGGCTTTTCCAACACTTCATTTTAGTCATCTGGAACAACTTATTGATACGCAGTCATTCCTCTCAGAAATTTCCAGAGAAATTAACCCACTATCACTCACACTGTAAATCCCTAGGGAGCAATCTGGTCGATGCTTTTGTATATAGTGACTCCTGCCATGCATGACAGTGCCAGACTCATGGAGACCATCAGATCTGTCTGAATTATCAGCAAAAATGGACCACTTTCTGTCTTTGCCAGTTGGCAGCTGACAGCGTCTCTAATGGTAAATTGGCCACTCCTCCCCCTTCCATTTGCCTGTGTGGATCCTGAAAGGGAAACTTCAGGGAATCCAGGAGGCATTAAATTAGCCATGGTGGAGGTTATCTTCTGATTTCTGAGTGCAGCAGAAACAGACTGAAAATCATCATGGTTAACTCACTGAAAGTCAAGAAGCGATGGCTTCTGTTGCACTGCTGGGTAAATCAGGGGGGTTTAGGGGTCTTTCCCTCTTGCACTCTTAAATACAGATTAACCAGAAACTGTCTTTGTGCTCCCCTGAGACTAAAAGTAAGGCTGGGAATTACAGAATCTGGGACTGGCTCCAGCAGGAACACATTCTGCACTTCTTTACAGTTGCGTAGCTGTTGCCTTTCCTACGCAAGCCCCAGCAGGGCTCCCTGGAGGCACATCTGACCACCTCTTCCCACTGAAAGCTGATTATTGCCGTGGCTGCGGGCATCCTTCCTCAGCTTGCCACTGCCTTCTGCTGTTGCAGCCTGGCTTCAAGAAAGCCAGCAGCCTGAGGAGGTTTGCACCGCTCTCACTAAATGCACAGCTGGTCAGCTAGCTGGGCTGTGGATGAGTATCCTCCTCCTGGCCCAGCTGCACTCCCAGTGTTCTGCCAACTAAAAACAGTAGCACCAGCTAAAACAGTCGTAATGAACTCCTTCAAAACATGCAGAGTCTTCTCTGATAACCCAGCAGTTTGGAAGATAACACGGAGTTCTTCTAAGCCTTTTAAAAAAATCTTTATCACCATCAATTTCATTGCTTCCAAGTTCACAAAATTTTCTTTTTTTCTCTTTCATTATGTCCAAATTTTTTCTTGGTCACATCTGTGATATCTTTGCAGATATAACAGAGTTATTAAGCAATAAATGTAGTCAGAACTGGCCTCTGTTCTCATTATTTCATTCTCATACACATCAGTTATAAGACAGAGTTTTGTGCAGTTTCCTGACCCACATCTCTTCTACTGCTCCGTTTTTTACTATTTTTGTGAGACGTGATGCATGTATCAAAGTATCCCTGTTTCCACCAGAACCTTTACATGTTTTTCTTTTGTCAGATAAGCCTCTCTTCAGCGTATAGCGCCAATAATGCTTCAGCAGCTTCAACTGCTTGTGCATCACAAGCACAAACACTTTGTGTTCGCTGGCAAACACACGCATGTCTCCTTAAAGCCCTGCGCACATACGTGCAAGCAGGCACACATGCAGGCCTCCACTGCTCTTTCAGTGGAAAGAAATCATCTCTGCTCATAGAAATTTTCTGTGTTTACAGACCAGACATCTTTAGGCTCAGTTATTACAATGCTCCATTATTTCTTTTGTTGCAGAATGGTAGGGCTGGCAGGGACTTAGGTAAGCCTCATTAAGCAAATCTTGCAGTATGCATAATCATAGTGATGGAAGTTACAGGAATGTTTATGATATTCTTACATGAATCAATTCAATATGGGACTTAAAATGAATCATCATGGTTCTGCAGCATTCACTTCCCATCTGCCTGACCTTTGTTCCCCACGCAGGCATGCTGGATCTTCTTCCAGCAAAAAAAAATGAAGCTGGTGTATAAGTGACAAGAATGTTGTATGGCTTACATCCATCATGGAATGAGAGCATGCCTTAGGCTGCAAGGTTTGTTACTCTGCTTTCAAAAACATACTCACAAATCATCTCTTTGAGCAGTACAGCCCACTGGCTCTGGAAGCACTAGCATTAGTTCCTCACTGACACAGCTACTGAAAGGTTGTATGTCTTCACAGTTCACTGGCTTCATCTACTCATAGAGGAATATCTCATATAGAGCTTCACTGCCAGCCTGCCCGTCAGTGTATGTACCATTGCACAAAATAACCATCGCACAAACGCTCTTGGCTCTATGGAGTTGTCATCTTTGTCTCCGGACGACGCATGCCACGTTCTCAGTCACAACTGCAGAGACAGCAGGAGGGCTGGTGCTGCCAGTGCGTTATGAGCACTCAGAATCCATTCCCCCATTGACAATCAAGGAAAATATTGCTCACAGCCTATGCAAACACTATGGCACACTCTATTTTCATAGCAGTCAATTGCAGGAGCATTAATTCATTTCCTTTTCCTTCGCTATCTGGAATGTGAAAAGTGGCGATCCACAGGGAAGACAAAGAAAGCCAGATTCAGCTGAGCAAGGTCAAATCAAAGCACTTTGACTAAGGGTTTGAAGAACCAGCAGAAACGTGTTGTTGACTGCACTTGCACAACACAGCAGGTTCATGGCAGGAAGCTCTAAGGAGAATCTGTGCGCTGACAACGCAACAATGAGTTTCATAAACTCCATTGTAATTTGGAAACAGTCGAGTAAGCATCTTAATATCTCCTATTGAAAGGGGAAAAAATTTCCCAAGAAATTCTGTGAGAAGTTTTCCCATTTCCAGCAGTTTTAAGGTACAAAAAGAGAAAAAACTACATCGAGTGATGGAAAAGCAAAATATGAGAACATTTTATACCACCATAGCACTGGTAATAATCACTGCTCCACATTCCTACAATCAATATCACCATTTCCCTTACCAATTAGGTTAAAATTTGTAGAGAATAGCTTACCACTAGTATAGAAAAAAATACTTTAAAATAAAAGGGACTGCTAACTTAAGTGATGACTACAAAACCTCCATAACTATTATAATTTTGAGAGTGCACGAACACAGCATTTTTAATATTACCCCTTCACATTCTGACACTCACACTCTCTATCTGCACAGTAGTAACAGTGAGGATTTTACAGACCCACCTCCCATGTCAGGAGAAACAGAATACTCAGACTCCAAGCTGCTAAGAGTGAAGCACCTCATCTGACAACCATATTGGCTAAAAATAGAAAATAGCTCACAAAAAGTGCAAAGAGTTTCTCAGCTGCATGAATTCCCTCATCTGGTTCATAGCATGGACCCCACATGTAGTCATTACAGAATAAATGAAGGATTAACAAGGGGATGGAAAAGAGGCCAATGACAGAGATACAGGAGCTGTTTTTACAAGCACTGCTGCTGGGAAAATGCATGTGTAACCACAGATAAATTCAGTCTGTATTATTTACAGATGAACTTGAATTCTGGAAATGAAGTAGCTATAAACCAGACGTTCCCCATCTCTTCTCTTACCAGCATAACACCAATACTTATTTTAGAGACAGCAACTCCATTTTAAGACAGACAACACCTTGGGCATTGCTCACAAACTGAAGGAAAAAACCAAATTGACTCGAAGGTCATACACTTCTGTCTACAACACTTCTTGCATGACAAAGTCAACAGCAGTGCAACATATCTCCTGTGGGCTCAATGCTTCCTGACTTCCTAAGAAAGAACCACTCCAAAAATATGTATGGTATCGTCACTGCTGTTTTGTGTTGTAGCAATCCACCAAGGAAGGAACCATCCGCGTGCCGTGTTATCAATATGATGTCTGTATGGCTGTGCAGCAGATTGTTTCTGCTTCCTTATTGCTGCTCCTGCAGATTCCATCATTGCTTTCAAGTGTATGATTAAAAATGCATCATACTGGGGCTGCAAATTTATCACTAAATTTGAACTGCTGTCAGACGACCCCTCTTAGTTTACAGTCACCCCAACGTTCATTCTACCAGGTATTTACTTTATATATCGCTGAAGCTGTCTTTCAATGTCATTGAGAAATGCTTTCAGAAAAAAAAAAGAAAAAAAAAAGGTAAGCATATGAGGCCACTTAAAACTGCAGCGCTGTGAAGACATTATGAGTGACAGTGTTCTGGCAGACATGAAGCTGAGACCACTTTTCCCAAAGGAAGCAAACATTGAAAACATGCACTTTGCCTGGTCTCTCTGTGTAAGTCAACAACTTCCTATCATGATTCACTAAGACCTGCACCATCCTCACTGTTGTTATTTATATTGAGAGCTCTTCAGAGAAAGAATTATCTCTTGCTGTATATGTGCACATCATCTGCTGTGGCTACCACCTCAGAACAGGACGTTGCATTAATTCTTAGTTAATATGTCTTTCCTATGGAGCATTTCTGTACTTACATGAAAAAAAAAAAAACAAACAAGGGACAAAAGAACAGGCACATGAATTCCATCAACAGTTCTCGAGAAACCAGGGAAAATATTTGAAATGTTTCTATAGCTCACTGTAATTTCTACTCACACTCGTGTATCAGAGGGTGAGAAACTGCCTAATGCTGAAGCAGTGCCCAGCCAAGCACCATTGATGGGGCTGGCCAAAGCCTACCGGGCTCTCATCTTGGAGGCCTGGTCTGATAACAAGAATGTCTCCGTCCTCTTCCCTGAGAAACTTCCCTGTGTAACTCACAACTTGAGAACTTTCCTGTCTGACCAGTCAGTGTCTTGAACCAGGCTAAAAAGCCACAGATGTCACCATCCTACAGAACCGTACGGATCGGGCTGTTCCTGAGCTGAACTCACACAGGTCTAAGTCATTGCTTCCAGAATATCCTACATCAGCCTAATGTTCCAGTTGACAGCACAGAAACTCCAGCAGATACTTTTTGTTCCTCCCCAAGCACAGAATAAAAACCAAGCATTTTCCCTGGCCTCTGCTACAAGAAAAGAAGTTGGCAATGGTTGATGAAAATTTTTCTAGCAACTCAGCAGGATATAATCTTCCCTCTCACAGTTCCACAAGGCTCTAAAGGGCCCTTCAAAATTTGCTATAGCTTCAGAGATAAGTGCCCAGGGAGCAGAATTCTGCAGTTCTGTGTAGCAGAAGGGCAGGCTGAGAAGAGCAGTGAAGTGAAACCTTTAGAGTGGACATACCGCATCATTAGTACTCACGCATGCGTTTTCCTGATCAGTCAGTTCCACCGGGTACAGAGATCAAGTGGATCATTAATTCTTCGCAGCAAAATTAGAGGTCACCTGCATTTTAAAAGCACCATTTTAGGTATCTCTAACAACAGGAGAGCAAAATAAATAGTGTATTATTAGTGGGTGCACTCTGCATTAGATTCATCAATTTAGTAATCTACTGCAGTATTCTCCCATCCTTTTGTACTCTGTGTAGGCAAGAGTTGCAAACATAAATACTGGGACAGAGAGAGATATTGCAGATAAAATATTTCTTACTGTCACTGTACTTAGAGAATAATATCTTACAATAAATACAGTCTAATGGATGTTATCACTGGCAACAGAAATTTGCAACTGTGGAAAATGTTCTAATTCCACATATTTATGACATCTGTGAACCATAAAGTAAGACTATGCCCCACTCTACCATTTTATGTTCCTATTTTTTCTATTATGATAGTCTTATCTTACACAGCTTTCCTTCTACAGCAAGTTGCATAAATCAGGTTTCCAACCTCCTATTGAGTTCACAGTAGAGACACTTACATGTTACCAAAGGGAATCAGAATTGCCCGATCCATCTTAATGGTGCGCTGACTTGCCGAAGTATGTCCACTTTAATGTTTAATGTGCTGTCATGTTTGCCTATAGTAAGACAAAGCAGCATGTATGAATAAAGGAAACAGACATAAAATACAGTATTTTGCTAGCTGTTAAATAACATGAAATGTGTGAAAATCACAATTAAGAAAGCCACAACTAAGCAGAGAAAACATGCTACGCTCACAGCATACCAGGATCCCTTTTTCGTTTAGGACAGACATTTATAAACTTTAAAACGTTTCGTGCTGGGGAGCCTGAGTCCCTTAAGACAGGGAGATGTTTAATGTTTCATTTCTTCGTATAAAGAAAAGTAACTTTTCTTCTTCTATTAATAACTATTACAGGCATTCCCACCAGACAGTGGATAAGGTTGTACGAGGTGTTTGGTGCTTCACGCTCATCCATGGTCAGACTCTGACACAGGCTGGGTCTCATTCTTGTCAGACCAACAGCCACCTACGGATTTTTGGATGGCAATTCCCTCTTGGCATTGAAAGACAGAAAGAGAATGTGTAATTCAGAAAGAAGAGATCGAGGAGGAAGGCGTCAAGGACAATGTGATAATCTAGTTTTGAAAAAAAAAAAGCTTTATCAAGTAATAGAGTGTAAAAATTCATGGAGTGTCAGCCCTTATAGACTGATTGCAGCCCTCCAGTCTCCAACTCCTTGTGCTGCCCGGGGGCCAGGAGGCAGAGGAGTTGGGATCGAGGGACTGAAGTTAAGCCTGGGAAGAAGGGGTTGAGGGTAAAGCATTTTAGTTTTTGTCTTTGGTTTCTCACCATCCTACTCTATTTGTCATTGGCAGTAAATTAAATCAATTTCCCCAAAGTCGAGTGTGTTTTTCCAGCGGTAATTGGTAAGTGATCTCCCTGTCTTTCTCTTGACCCATGAGCTTTTCCACCTCATTTTTTTCACCCCTGTCCCATTAAGGAGAGAACAGAGCAAGCAGCTGGGTGGGCGTCTGGCAGCTGGCCCAGGTCAACCCACCACAATAAATAAGAACTTGACAGCCCTGGAAGATGCAACATAAAGATAAAGGAAGTGTAAGTATGTTAAACTCAGTGCTGAGCGCCAGAAAGATGATCTTCTTCCTGCTCGTGTCATATGAGGAGCTTGTCTCTTCACACCAGTATTGTTATTACCCTATACTGTAGAAATCCATTAACAGAGCATCCACTGAGCATTTCCAAGAGTTGGTTTCTACCAGCTTTACTCACGCTAAGTGTTCCCACTGACTACTGGTCATAAAGTTGGCAGAATATGGCCTTGTCCTAAAAAATACTACTGTTAGGGGTTAGCCATTGAGATTAGTAATTAATTGAGTATTTTCCAGCAAAGATTTTTGTATTGAATGTAAAGAGTCAACCAACTACATGTCAAAGTAACATTTGCAGTTTTTCTACAGAATACTCCCCACGGCACATGCAGCATTGGAATTCTCAGTATCAGATGATTTGATCTTGGCTGAACCAAGCTGCAGAATGAAGCTGAGGAAAGTGAATACAAGTAAAGTTTAGATGTGTGGCTGAACGCAATTATGGTAGAGGATAGAAGATGGCATGTAATTCATGTCAAAAATAGACTTTCGGCACAGTCGTCACAGCCTATATTTTGATTAGGTATAGTCAAAACCTTAGGATTAATATTAATTCTTGTAATACCTTAAGAACTATCAAAAACTGACAGATCATTGCCACAAAAATGCAAAGCAAACATTCGTCCATTTCTAAATTTAAAATCAAGATATTCAAGCTAGTCTCCTGATCTTTCACTAACATAAATGTTCATAAGAAACCAGTTTCAAAATGCTGAATCCAGTCTAGTTTTGGGAATTGAATTTTAAATTCAAGCATAAGTATTATTGCTGAAATACTTTCATATTTATGAAATTGGAGAATGGAAACAATAGCACAGGATTTTTTTAATCAGTCTGTACTCAGATCTGAAGAAAATTCCTGGAGGACTGTTTGCACTCCAGCCTCAGAGTCAAAGACATCTGTTCTAATATTCATTAAATACTCTAGAATAATGAGAACAAGCAGTGAAATCACAGTCCATTCACTGACAGCCATGAAGCAGAAATAAAGGCTAAATTTCTTGTCATCATTGGTTAGTGCTAGCAAAACACATTTGGATAGCAGGGAAAAAATGTCCCATGATGCAACTGATCATAAACAGTAAAGACAAAAAATGTAGTTAAGGGTTTGAGAAATAAAGGCAGCTGTCACAGCTCCAACTTCAGCACCATAGCTTGCAACATGTTGGTATGACATTTATAGTAATGACTGAGAGTAAGCGTAGCATGACCTTTACTCATCAGCAAAGAGTAGAGTAATAAACACTGTTAAGGACAGCAGAGTTATAACTCAATTATGTCCAGATCAAAGGTAAGATACTCATAATATAAAAGGCCATTTATTTCCCAGGAAGAGTTCAGCTTTTATTTCTGTTGTTTTCTATACTTGACTTGAATTTTGAAATTGAAACATTGTCATTACATGATAAAGGCATGAAATTTTCATTGCATAAAGCAGGAAGGCAATTCACCCAGAAATAATTTTTCTGTTTATGAAGTGGCCCTTTCTACTAATTGTTTATGGTTGATTGTGAGTGTGAGGGTTATAAGGATACTGAGGCAATGTAAGGGCATGTTAAAAATAATTATCCAGTCTTAAGGGATCTGTTGTCTTTACTGTTATAACCTCTTTCTCTATGACTTCCTTCTGCTGGTACCTTGAAGTGCCTGTGTATTCCAATGTCTCTGCAAACATGGGAAATCGGTGTTCTTGGAAAAAATCAGGCATTACACTCCCGTGATTTCAGCAAAGTAATTCAGGTGTAAAATTGGAAGCAAAAAAATGATGAATAAGCACTTGCATTTTACTTAGGAGAATTTTAAACAGCTACTCTAATTCCCTGCTGCTATCACTAAGGTAGAGTTCAGAGGATGTATGAGACAAGCCAACAGTAAATTATGCTAGAGGCCTACTGTTGTTGCATTAAAACCATAGTAATTATGGATGATTTCTTTCCAAACTCACATACATATGCAGCCTACAGGCCTGAATCTTCGTTCCTTATCTCCAGAATTGACTGTAGATTTTCCTTCATCAGTAGGACTGGAGTACCAAACACAACCTTTTCATTGCTCATGGTTTCTGATTTATTCTTTCACTCCCAGCATTACCTCCAGTGGTTGCTGTAGGTTAATAAGTGAACCATGTAACTGTACTAAAGGATTCTAAAGGAAATAGCAGGAGACAACTGTCACCATGGTATCAAACTGCACCTTCTTTTTCTTGAAAAGAAACATTAATAAGACTGTGCAGAAGAGGCGGGAGGGGTAGATTTAGCAACAGCAGTAATGCATTGTCGAACATCCTGAACTTCAATGAAGGAAATTTTTTGAGAACTCAAGACTTAAAGAAGCATCAAACAACTTATTCTCAGTTGTGTTCACATATTGCCCACAAAGTCTTAAACACATCTACTATAAAGAAAACAATTGAACAGCTAGTACGAGCAATTCAGCTGTGACCTGCAGTAAAAAGTAAGGAACAAATTTACTTGATTCATGTAGTCATATATTTTCCCTGTCCTATTATCAGTCTCCATGCTCTCTTTTGGAACTTAAATGAGTTTATCCAGCTGTGTGTTAGCCCTAAGAAGGTATACTTTTCTTTCAGGGAAGATACTCATTTGGTCAGGGAATCCAAGCTCTGCTTTCAATCTCTTGCTGAACAAAGGACTCTGAACAAGTGAAATTCCCAGCCTTGAAACACTTGTTAACTTTCTCAGGACAAATACCAAACCTATGAGGGAAACATCCAATATTGCACTCTTTATTAACAGGTATTGACTAACAGCACATCTGCAACAGTAAGGATCCCCTAGCTGTAAGGTATTTAAAATCTGAAAGTACATCTAGATTCATACACTCGGACTGTTTCTGTCTTTAAGTTGTGCAGAATATCATCCTTTCTGAGAGTGGTGAACACCACACAAATAGACAAGTAGCTTTTTTAGGTTTTACTAGTAGTGTCTATCACTGTGATATAAAGTATCAATCCTATACAGTCGTTAAGGTCAGGTCTCCTGAAGAACTGAATCTGTAAGTGCAGTGGACAAATTACAAAAATAGACAAAAGTGGATAATTTTGTGAATATTGTCTACTCAGCATATTCAATCTGAAACTATTAATATTTTTAATTTCTAGACCAGATCTACGCAAGTCACAAGAATGTCTAACAAAATAATTTACTTTTGCTGGCTTTCTTCCAGAGTATTTTCCTCTGCTTCAGTAGTCTTGAAGAGCTGCTGGTGCTTTGAAGATCTTTGTATGTATGTTTTCCACAAATGGCTGATTTTAATCATGATTGTTGTTTAATAATAAGCCAAAATTATTTTCTATAGTGCAAAAAGGACAAATTTGCAAACGCCCTCAGTTCTCACCAGTGTCAGTGGTGCAATATTTAGCATTTGAAGTGCCTGAGTCTCAGCTCGGCTTAACAGCTGTCTTCATAGACCTCTTATTTCAATGGTCCTCTACATCATGGAAAGACAGTAAAGCTCCCACTTTTGCCAAGTGGTGTTTCAAGTGAACTGCATGTCATTTCAAAGCAAAGGACTAGATCTCCTACAAAGGAGCCATTTGCTTTTAGTGCAATGAATTCTAGTGTTTTCCTTTGAACTTACAGCAAATGAGCCCCGTGTTGTTGAACTCCTACTGGACTTTTCACTTCAGCAGAAAAGAGAGCTGTCATACAAGTTCAGGATTTGACCTTAGGCTACAACCACTAGGCAACAGAGCCCTGCAAAGGAGCAAAGGCCTCCCTCTATCTATCCTCAGGTTACAAATTATCTTCCTGATCACATCACCCAAGCAACTACCTAAAAGAGTAATGGATCCAGCTGGTGTACTGAATTTTTTACCAAACAAATTGTTAGAAGGTTCTATGACAGGACAAGCCAAATGACAGGGACGCTATCAATAAGCATCTGGAACCTATTGTGTTTAAAAAATGTTCATATGGAAAGAATGCCTCTCCAATCCAAACAATTATCCAGATAAAACTTATTGTCAGTACCAGGAAAAGGCACTGATTCACTATATTTTGCCTTGTCCTCATTTGAACTAAACAGAACCAGTTCTGTTCAGTGATTTTTACTTTCCAGCTCTGTCTCTTCTCAGAGGCTGCACTTTCTGAAGTCAGCAGCACGTTTCCGCAGACAGTGTGTGCTACTGGCAGTGATAACACCTGACGTTTACACTCACTGCCTGGGACTGGGATGCAGAAAGGCTCTTGCTTGGACTTATCCCTGCAGTGACCAAGGCCACTGCTGGCTCGTGTGTGCCACGCTGTGGGTGCTGGGAGGTAAGAAGGGCCACAACAAAGTAAAACGTTGCACCTCTGGGAAGTTACAGACAGAACAAGTGACCAACAAGAGTATCCCATCACATTTATGTTATATTCAGTATAAAGCTGAGGGATCACAGGAGTTAAGGTCTCTTCTTCCACGGTCGGCATCCAAGGAGGGCTCTGACTGATCTTCTGGCTTTGATCCTGGTCCCAAGTTCCCGAATACAGCTCCCTTGTCTCGTTCCCCTCTGTTGCTGAGCCTGGGGCTGCCGCGGTGCCACCTGCTCTGCAGCATCAGTGGGGAATGTTGTTGGGACAGGGAGAGTTAGGTTCGATATTGGTTTTGTACATATTTGTATATATGTAATTATTTTAATTATTCCTTTTTCAGTATTATATTATTATTTTATTAGAACTGTTCTAGTTTTCTTTTCCCATCCATAAGTCTCTCTGTCTTCTTCCACTTCCCTTCCTGTTTGGGGAAGCGTCTGTCAGTGTTCAGTTGCTGTCCCAGCCATAACCCTCAACATGCCTGAATCTAGATCTCAGGGATCTGTTGTCTCCAGTGTTACTGTATTTCTCAGTCTTCCTCTGATTGCTTGAGAAGCAGGTATATAGCGCTTCTGCAGAATTCCTGATTACATAGTGCTGGAGCTGGTTTCCTAGACCTCAGAAAAACTACGCAGTGGAACCCATGCAGAGATGTGAAACAGAGCAGTCTTACTCTCTAAAAAAGAAGCCATTTGGTGGTTTCTGGACAAAGGGTCATTGAGGAAGAAGGTCTTCATGACCAGTTTCCAAATGGCTGCTTTATGAGATGACAGATTTCCATTGTCTCCCAAATTCTGATTTCAGCTTTAGGTAGTGCAGTTCCCTCCAGACAACCTGGTTTTATCCCATGTGGAATGCTGTCAATCTCTGCAGCCCTTGTGGTTGAAGCATGTGTTCTGCTAACCTCATCCTTGATAATCAACACTTGCCACGGTCTCTAGGGATGTGTAGAAGATACTGTTTTATAAGATTATCCTCGCTTCATTTCAACACTTAATGTATTCTTTTTTCTAGATTCAACCATTTCATCTTCTAGGCATTTACTGTGAATCCAAGGCAACTACACCAATTTTCTAAGATAGCCAAGAACCTCTCATCAATTCAAGTGTGTCTGCCAACTATATGACATCATCTACACAAGCTAGGAAGCTTAACTCCCCATCAGAGAGCCTCAAACAACAGAAAGTTTTGTGGACCAGATCCAGCCTGTCAGAATAATTTTAATCTAGCCTTTTATTGCCAGCTACCCACTTATCATAGGCCCTTCAGACACAGTTTGGGAGAAGGATAGAAGTTAGGTGTCTTGAGTTTGTTACCCTCTAACCTCTCAAATTCGTTTGAGACTAAACGCGACTGGGCTGTACTTGCCACATAGCAACAGTGTAAGCTTTTTCACATCACATAATTTGCACGATCTGTGACAAGAGCACACATGAATATTGGGGAAAATGACAGGGACTACTTGTAGGACCAGCCATGCAGGAAGATGCCCCCGGGGACCTGACTCCCAGGGACATCTCCAGTTTGGTCACATCATAGACACGCTTGCAGATACAAGACAGAGGAAGCTGTAAGCTATGCAGCCCTCATAAGATGGAATAAAACCCTTTCCAACAGAATGTTTGAAGGACACTGCTCATCCAGTGTTACACACTGGACTTTGTCATGGCTAGCTGAAGAGAAACAGCACCTCTCTGGCCCTTTCTGTTCTGTTGGCCTTTAGAATGAATCCATTACTCAGTTGCCCATCAGTTCTCATGAGACCGCCGGAGTCATTATACACACCTTTTAGCATTGCTGCCACCTTACACTTTTGATAGTGTCCCCTTCTGAGCTGAACCTAATGTCATAAAATCAATGAAAAAAAGAATTGGTTTTTTTTCCTATGAGGTTTTTTTTTTAGAATCCCCTGTTAAAACACAAATATTCAATCAATACAGTTTTGGCTGGGCCATGCTTCACTATTTCTCATCTTGTCTTTCTTTCAAAAGTGGCCTTAATCTGTAAGCAAGTACTTTTAAGAATACTTTTTGTAGTATTGATGATAACATTTATAATTATTCGGAATGACAAGATATTCTTTCCTCATGAATGCTTTCTAAACACATTGCATTCCAGATGCTTGTTTCAGACGCTTCTGCCACCGTAGTAGTGTCACATGTTTCATCAGCGTTTGTACTTTTCTTTGCCTCTCTGTTGGCTCTGCTTATTTAATGGATGAAGATTCAGTGCTGAGATCCTTTGATGTTACAAGAGTCATACCATCTTGCCTTGCAAGTTTCCCTCTCCCTACTACATGCCCAGTGTGCACATGTCTTCAGCTACATGTTTCAAAACACCCTTTTTTACCTGCAGCACCTCTTTATGACTTGTCAAGTTACTGTTAGCCATCCTAGAGGAGGTAGCATTGGCTTGCTTTCTTTTCCCATACTATTTAACCATCACGTAAATCATTTTTTCTAGATAGTTGGAGGTATTTTCTAGTTGTTGAGCTTCTTTCTCCAAAATCTTTGCTTGTGCTGTCTTTGTGATCTCTTCACTGCTTTGATCATGCTCATGTTTTGCCAGCAGACTTGGCCTGTTTATCCTTTTCTTGTAACATTCTATTTTGCTGCTTGTCCAGCTTGTCTTTGTTTGTTTATGACTTCCAATAACTTCCTCTGAAGTATTTGGTATCACTTTCTCAAATATTTCCCATACAAGCTATACTGAGATTTCTTCATCATCCCAGAGTAACGGCCTGAAATGCACTCTCAGTTTCACCTTGTATGTCTCCTTTGCCAAGCTATCTTTGCACTTACAAAGGAACAGAGAGACAGCAACACCCAATCATCCTCCTGGGCTGTATCTTTTTTTTTTGTCCATGCTCACAACCACACTCTGTACTCCTGTAAATGGTAGCCTCTCACCACCACTGCCCATATGTTTAACTGAAAACAATGTGTTTAATGTAGTTTTTGGTCTGGCCATTTAGGGAACATCATATGACTTCATATATATATATGAAGTAGCCAAAGAGACCTTATGTATGACTTTCACAACCTAGCCATTCACTGACTTTTTACTTTTTAATACAGCCCTTACATTCATACCATCAATTATCAGCTTTGGAAGCTCAAGAGTGTGGTTTCATCCACCCTTCTCTGCATCTTTTGCTGCTTTGGTTGGTGTCTGCACCAACATATCTATGCATAGTTCAGTGTACCAGGTGTAAATACGTAGTACCAACTTGCCTAAGTAACAATTTCCAGTGGCTTACTGAGAAAACTGCAGTGCTGCTTACTGCTGTAGCAATGCTATTGGTGTGCTTTACTTGCCCACTTCCATATCTTAAGTTGGAAAAGTGCAATTGCTTATTGTCACCTCTCCTATGTTCTGTTCTGAGAATTCCTAAATTTTCTAAATTCTCTTACGTATCAATATGCTACTGTAATATAAAGCAGAACCGGACGCAAACGTTTCCAGCTTTCTTTAAGCTGAGTACTTTGACCCTCTCAAATGTTGAGGGTCTTTTGTTCTAAATTTCATTTTGCAAATCCTGTTCCATTTCCACTCTGATTCACACCAGAGCAAATTAGGAAATACCAAAATCTCCCGAGAGAAATGAAATGCAGAGCTTTGACCAGATCTAGTAAGTCATTGACATAGACCAAAGTATATCCTTGCAGTTCATAAATTTATATGCAAGATATACCTTGACGGGATAGTGAAGGTGGGACAGTGTTGCTGACTCGCTGTGATTCTAATCTTTATGCTCATGAAGCTGTCGATGTATACAACTTCCTGCAAGGCCAGTCTGGTCACGGCAGGCTCAGTACTGCCAGATTTGCTACACCAAAAGCCCCACGGACTCCCACAGGCTCACTCTCAAGCAAGTGTCTGAAGAAGAATGAAGACACAAAGAATTTCCACCTTTTGAGGAGCCACCACAATGTCTTCCTGACAAGATAATTCTATTTAGTCTATTTTTACCTTCCTCTTTTAGAAGAGACAAGGGGAATGCCATACCGTTGCAACCAATGAAGTGCAAGCTGAACTTCACAAGAGATTTTAGGCAGAAAGCACTGCATTTCTCTGCAAAGAAAATAAGCAGACATTTGCCTAGGTCTAGACTAAGCAGTAGAAGTGTGTCAATGCATGTGCTGATGTCCTCATGCCCCTGTTTTCCACAGTGCAGACTTGGCTGGATAGCAATGCTCCCTTCTGGCCTATTACAGTCACATTTCATTCTCATTGCCATTGGCAAATCAGTGGTTGGGAGAAACGGTGTCTAGATAGACAGGTTATGCTCTAAAGTGAGGCTGAGATGCAGCCAACATGCATACCTGGACTTGAGATTTATGATGTGCTCCAGGTCAGACTTCCCCCATAAAAAAAGTGGCTAGAGAATTTTTGTCATCCTCAAAATGTGGAAAGCTCTGATTTATTTTGGTTCAGTCTGTGTATCTCAGCACTCCCTGAAGGGCAGTGGAAAGACTGAGCTGTTTGTGCAAGATATCATCAACCAAGTGGGACTCTGGGGAACAAGGTATCGAGCAGTCTGAAGGCAGAATCAGCCTGACAGCGAGGAGTATTCGAAGACTTGTCACTTACTTAAATATCAGAGAGTAGAGTTATATGTGAACCAACAAAAGTTTGTATTCAGTCTAAGGATTTGATTCTTCTCTCACCTCAGTGGAAGTGTAAAGAACCCACTAAGAAGCGAAAGGGGTATAAACAGCATAAAATGAAAACCAGAGCAGGAGGTATTCTCTACTTCGTGAGCCCTGATAATCAAATCCACATTATTAGAGCATGGCAACTCCACTCAGTTCAACAGATCAGCATGAACAAAATAGCAGAGGATCAGACCTAGCAACAGGCAGATCATGACCTAAAAACATTCAGGACCAGACTGCGTTCTCATTGACAGTAGAGAAAATCAAGCGAGAACTACATTGATTTCAGAGCAGAACTTGGCCATAAGTCACAGAAGTAAGAGACAGTGAGTCATTGTCACACGCCAGATGCCATTCGCCGTGTACAGAAACTGCACATGTGCTGGTGCTGAAAAAGAACACAGTAGTGCCAGGTACTGAGATACAACAACAGTGTCTCTGCATCTGACACATAACAGCAGTATTAATATGAAGGGGAACTGAAGGTGCTTTCTTCCAGGAATGGACAAAATCTTTTTGTTTAAATCTAGACAAAACAGATGAAAAGTCTGTTTTAAATAAAAATAAAAATCAGAGTGAGCTTAGCCACTGGCATTCTTCAAAAGTGAAGCTATTTCATGTCATTTGTACCATAGATTTGCATTCTGCAGGTTTTTTTTACACTAGGTCAAGGACACTGGAGGAAATTCTCTTTAAATAAACTTGCCACAGAACCCAAGACAGTGCACCCTGACCATGGCTGCAAGGACTCTGTTGCAGCTGGTGGGGAGAAATGCTGCCTAGAAAAATGCTTGCACTGTATCTGAAAGGAAGTTCAAGGAGTAAGATAGTCCGTCCCAAAAATGCTGTTGCTGCTGAAGAGTTTGACAAGTAGGTTTGCCTTGGAGAACACTCTATTTTTCAAGTCCGTACTAACAGGTCAGTACTATGCGGAGCTTATCTTCAAGATAGAACTGAAAGAAATTCTTTGGTGAAGGGCAGACCTGGCAATGCAAATAACTCAACAGTATTTATCAGAAAATAACAACACTTACGAACTTATTCCTGGTTACTGGCGCTTTTGTATTGCCTAGTTTTGTACTTGCATAATAAAACTAATGTCCTTCCAACAGACAGATGTGACAACTGACACTCCAAAATGCAGGTTTAGTCCACTCCCCATGCAGAGGAAACACATCTTAAAAGCAAGCACATGGATGGCACCATTAGTGTAGGGAGATATCTTGCCAAGAGACAAGGAAAAAGCAGGCCAGATATGAATGATGGTGCTTGAGAGTAACATCAGCTGCACTTCTGCGCTTAGCTAGTGCATCTCCCACCACGAGCATTTCCACGTAGGAAGAGCAAGATCAAGCTGTAACCTTGTTTTGTTCATAAGGCACAATTGGGATGACCACAGCGGTGAGCAAAGTAGAAGAGTGGTGCAAGACCACCCCATCAGGGTAACAGAGATTTGTGCTCACTGAGAACAGGCTTGAAAGCAGTGCTGGAGCTTTACAGGACTTGCTCTGCACCATCATCAAAGGGGAATCCCAGTAACTGGCATTTCTGAAAAGAAAATCCTGGGTTGTTCATATTCTTTCTTTCTTTTGAACCGTATCTGTAAATTGAATGAAGCTGCTTCATTATTTATTAATTTTACTCTTCTGTTTCAATCTATGCTGGAAAGGGATCTTTCATCCCGTATTTTACAACTGCCACCTGAAGCCTCCCTCAGTGCACTTTTCTACAGTGATAAACAACAGTTTGTCTTCAGACCCGTGGTAGAGATATTATAGAATGCAGCTACACAAGGAGAAAAATAGCTTCCATCCTTTTTTGGGGGCATTCCTCCTGTGATGTCTGTATAAACCACAGATTGAAAGCAGGCTCTGAATTCAGGCTATTCTCTTTAAGTACCACATGTAAGTGAAATTATTACAACTTAATCGATTTATCATGACAGCTAAGGGACTGGAAAGGAATAATACTTTCTTTTCTGTGGCCCCGCTGTCTGAAAATGTATGTAATAACAGAATCCAGAGAGCACTGGGAGATGTTTTGTTTTATTCAGAAGTGTTGCCTGGAGTAGTCTCACATAATACGCCCACAATGGAGATTTCCATTATCAGGATGATATATTTGTGCAAAGTGAATTTTGAAAAAAAATCTTGCCTGATAGCTTGCACAAAATCAACTCAATCTAATTTCACAACTACATATAATTTTTATCATCAAAAGACCGATCCTCTGAGATTATGTTTCACCATAAATAATTTTCCAGAACTTATCCTGCCTTCCATGACCTTAGCAAAGAATACAATGCCAGGGAGAACTCCTCCACCACAGTTTTGTATTCTAGGATTCATAAGGCAGATTTTGTAATGAAAAGCATGAAAACGTGAAAAGCAATGGGGAAAACGTGAAAAGCAATGGATCGCGAAGGCTATAAATCTAAAGTATTGTGCAAAAGTTTTTCTCTAATTCTGGGTTTTTTTCAGTTAGTTTGGTCATTAAACTCTCTGCTATATCTTTCCAACAAGATCTGTGACCCTTGCACCTAAAGGTAACTGCTGTTCCAAGGCAAGGCAATACTCTTGACAACTGTGAGGAGACTCCCAGCTGGATAGAGATTGCAGTTTCCCTTCTTTTTTTGAGTGCTGACATACATTTTCCTTACAATAGGAGTTCATGAAGTAATTATTAACCAAAAACTAATGCCAATTTTCACTGGCTTACCTAACAGGTCTAGTTTCTATAACAGGAAAAATACATGTTTCTACTGAGATGTGACAACAAATTAATAAATTCAGAAAGGATGCATCATTCTTCTTAACGGATCAGTAAAAACAATCGACATTTGTATTTCCAAATTCCAGAAATTAAGTCATTTTAGCATCGAGTGACTTATAACTTAGTAGCAATACCAATCTTTATTTTCCAGGTATTTGCAAAGCTAATCTCTAACAATACCATGACATATGTATTAATTACCTATATTCTCAGGCACTACCGTCACCAACTCTGTGGGACATAATGCTGGACTTTACCACAGCTAAGCAAAAAGTACTCAGCTGGAATTTGGTAACTTGGACTTGACCCTTGGTTAAAATAGCCATTTTTCACATCTTACATGCTCTGCTAGGCTCTTGAATTACAGTTATGCAGATAATTTATTAACACTTACATAAAACACTGGAAAGAATTGGATTTTTCAAGCATATTTGTGATGTATGGAGCACTAATGTCCTATGTATCTATCCTGCAGAGATATAGAATCATAGAATGGTTAAGGTTGGAAGGGACCTTGAAGATTATCTAGTTCCAACCCCCCTACTGTGGGCAGGGACACCTCTCTCCCACTAGACCAGGTTGCTCAAAGCCCCATTTAACCTGGCCTTGAGCACTTCCAGGGATGGAGCATCTGCAACCTCTTTGGGCAATCTGATCTAGTGCTTCACCACTCTCATGCTGAAGACATAAATCCTGTTTCACCTTACTGAAACCAACTGGGATTATACAGCTGTAAATTCTTACTGAATTTTTGTCAGTGAGTGTATTAAATCTAATTATCCTGTCTTATCCTAATTATCTTTAATCTGTCCTGTTAGGAGCAGTAGTTAAGAGGCACTATGAGTGGATTCCAAAGATATTAAGTAAGAATTGACAGTGTTACTTATGCAGCTTAAGGCTCAATTACAGTTTTTGCTCGAGCTTTTACATTGCATTACTACTAATGTTATGTTTCAGTTCTACCTCACAGTTAAAAAAAAAATCCCAGCGAGGGAAACGGTTTTCTTGGATTACACTTGTGGCAACCTTAGGCCCAGCCTGGCTGGGACAGGCTCACACACCAGAAATAATCCTGTTGTAGAGCAGGAAGGTAGCAGATGGGGGAATGTTTGGTTTCCTCCTTTCTCTGGGCTTCTGGTCGAAAGGGTTTTCGATTGCTGCTCCCTCCCGTGCAGCACTGTTGGCCAAGGCCGTTGCAGCAGAACAGCCCATGATTGCTCAACCAGCTCACTTCACCGGCCGCTCCCCTCGCTGTTCTGTCTCGTGTTTGCCAGGCAGGCTTTTGCCTGGCACTTAGGGGAGAAACGCTCAGGCCGCAGGAAGGGATAGGTTTCCAGTAGGTACAAAACCAGAGCCTGCAGACATGGTACACGGCAGCAAAAAGCAATGTACTTATTTCTTCTCTCTCCCTGGGAAAATGTAATGGGAAAAGTATGAAGCCTGGCTGGTTATGCAGCTCACTGGTATGATGAAGGTGCTAGAAAACAGGTGTTTGCTGAATCATAGAATCATTCAGGTTGGAAAAGTCCCTTGGGATCTCTTTATTTTGTATTTAAATGGACTTACTCTCTTGGAACAGTTGAATTTTTTGTATTGTATTGGCTAACATATACATTTCCTATTCTGAGGTTTTCAGTGTTGCAGATGAGATCTCATGGAAATCAAGGAATCTATTTTAAAATTAAGATCAAGGCAAACCAATTTGCTGTCCCAAGTTCGCTCTTGCTCGAAGTTAACTCGGCTGTATCAAAATTGCCAGACAGGTAACGGTTGGACTCAATGAATGTTGCAGGGTACAAACATTTTACTCCCCAAAAGCACTGAATGTCAGTGTTAAGAAGCTTATTCACATGTTCCTTCCAAAGTATTAAAATATCCTAATATTAAAGGAAAATTGTATGTGATACAAGTCCAGTTTATCTAAAAAAAAAAAAAAATGCTGCAGGGGAAAAATCAACAACAGCTGCCAGCTCAAGGCAAAGGAATGGAGGTAGCAGAAGCAAACTGGCCAGCAAGGAAGACAACAATCCAGTAGACTTCTCATGGAAAGCAGTACAGAAAGAAGACTGAAATATGCCTGGAGGCAAGGATGTTATGGATGTTGAGAAGGAGGGTAATTTCATATCCCAGTGCTGTAGCTGACAAAAAAGAAAGGAAAAAAAGCAGTTCACACACCAAGTAGGAACACACAGACTTGCTATGAAAAAGAGACTGTATCACAAGTTTAATGGACCAATATTTTTGTCCTGCAAACGGCATGTGCTCAGCTGCTTCATTTGCAACTGTGAGGTGAGATTAGTGATCTGTTTGATTGCAGCGGAATTGCGGAGGCAGCTGTAACATGGCTATAGTAACATGGATGGGCTGTCTGCTCAACCAGTTGTGAGTGAGGTGATACTGAAAGGAGGGAAAGGGAGACTCTGCAGAAATACTGACAATAAAAGATAAAAAACGCCTTAACCCAGAAAACCAACTGTTCCTCCAAAAGGAAACAATAACCTACCAGAAGGCAATGAAACTTTGTAACGTTTATCAAGCAATATTGAAGAATAGCAAAATGTAGGGGGAAAAAAAAAAAAAGAGATATTGAAAGTAAAAAGAAAATATGAGAGACACTGCTTCTGGAGACTGATAGCCCTGCACAGCTCTCAGGTCTCCAAGGAGACCTATGGTTACATTATGCAAAGATAATGCCCAAATCAATTGCTAGTTTAACAGGGCTTTACCATGGAAAGGGGAAGAGTGCCTGGCAGCAGCCCTTGATAGCTATTTGTGGGAGATTATGAAAAAAAAGATAACAAGGACATAAAGACTGATCTTCCCCTTATGACAATCCACTGCCTTCTGACTGTCAGCCATCGAGGAAGTTCCTGAGCCAAAGGCAGCATTCAGAGCACAGCACTTACACACCTTCCTTGCCTCATGAGTTTGTTCGATCCTTTCTGAATCCAGTTCCACATTTGCACTGGTTATGCTCCTTGGAGTGAGACGATTTCATCAGTTTACCTTTGCATGTGAGGCTGACATGTAACATAATCACAAGCAATTAGGAAACATCAGCAACTGACTTCAGCTACAGCTCAAGATACTGAAACTACAGGACAGTGATGTGAGGCCGTTGTAGCATTTGCATTTGGAGATGTTCATATTTGTAACCAAAAGCTCTGAAAAAGACAGGGCGCTGTATGGCAGAAGATTGCTTCAGATTCTTTTTTAAGTAAAAAATGATGGAGAAGGCTGCCTCCTGCTAACAGACAGTGCAACGTATTTGCAAGCTGAGATTTTGTTTAAAGGAAACCAAACTCTTATCCTGGTTGATCAAAGCATTACATCTACACACCAGACTACTCTTAAGGACATATTTATAAGGGTATTTAGCTGTTTAATAATGCGAACAGGCATCTAGCTTATTCTGCAGAAGAGCCTAAGGACCTAAAGCCCACTGGCTTTAGACATTTCTGGAAGGAGAAACACCGTTACAAGACTGGTCTAAAAGGACAGTTCACATCACTCCCTTGGCACGCAGAAACCACCACAGCAAAATTCAGTAAGTTAGTTGCTCAGGTATAATAAATATCTGGCCACAATACTAAGTGCATTACAAAGAGGAAGCAAAACTTTAGGTGTCCACAGGTAACCCAGGAGGAAGTCTTACTCCTATATAGACACTCAACACCTGCACTATATACTCAATATCTGACTTTGAAATTACTGCTGTTCATAAGTAACTTTTTTTTTTTTTTTAACTTTAGGCTTCTAGTGCAATACTGTTTTTAACCTTGGCTGTTACTTTGAGAAGGGTTTTCTGGATGGTACCATCTGTCTGTCACCAGTTACTGCTCAGTCATATGCAGTTGTGAGAATATGTCCTAGAACAGCAGAATATTCTGTGCTATTTAGTTTTCAAGCTCATGCTTCATAATACTGTAATATCTGATAATCTCTTCCTGTTTTCTCTCGTACTTACACAGTCATTTTGGCAAACTGCTTGATTTAAAACTATGCTTGTAATTCTTTACCTATAAATTATGTATTTTTGCCCATTTTTTATCTCTTCATCTGCTACAAACAACATGATAAGTTTTATGTGACTGTATTTTGAGTTTCAGTTGTCACAAGTGGTACAGTCTCAAAATATACTGAATAATAGAATACATAAATCATTTCAATATGCCAACAGCCTATTTCTAGCATTACCCATGGATGAACATCAGTAGTTCATAAATCCTGAGCAGAAGCAAACGTATATCATAATACAAAGATAACAATTTTATGACAACTGTATGGTTTTTCCAGTGTATTGCTTTTCGTCTAGATGAACCCAGTTAACACAAACTTATTAGCACTATCATTTGTGAAAATCCCATGGTCAGATATGTTAACCTGGTCTCCCTGCAATCTACAGTAACCCATTAAATTGAACAGCATGGCTTTAACTGCACTTTACATATGCACTTTCAGATCACTGTGCAGTTTATGGTATTTGTTTAAATGTACTGCTGCCCACAGGTTTGATCTGAACTGAATCACATTTTTGACTAAAGATGTTTGCAGAAATACACAGGGCTTAGTGGACTGATAGACTTCACACCTTCCTACAGAAATAAACAGGCCTGGACCAGGATTTCAGTGTATCTGGGTTTTACTGAGGCTTGGATTTGGATCTGCAATTGGCTGCTCAGGCTGATCAATAAATGAGAGCTTGTCCCTACATAGATGTTGCACCAACTGAACCACAATCAATGGATTAATTTAGTGACAGTGGTGCAAATTCCTTTGTGCCTATGGCTGAAAACCTCAAACCCTGCAGGGAACTGACTTAATTCCAATGAATTTAAGCCAGATTAAAATCTAATCAAGAATATCCACATGGGATTTTGTAAGAATTTAACTGTATTTTAGAATGTATATCTGGATAAACAGATGCAACTTTGTGTATAAGTGGGCCTAATATTACAAAATCATACTGAAGTAATCTTTCAAGTCTTTCAGCCTGTTTTCAAGAACAGCAATTTTATCCTTAAAGCCACTCTAATTCTGATGAAATTCTGTCTGCCACATGCTGATCAGCTGTTTGCATCAGACAGAGTAGAGGAAGGAGCACGACCAAAATTTATAACAATTTAGAATCTATCAGCCATTATGCTTTTGGCTTCTCATGAGTTTTAATAATTAATGTCCTGAGAATAGCAGATGGCCCTAATTCTTTTAAAATTACTGTAGTTAAAAATATGTATTTTTTTTAGTCCTCCAATATGGCACCAAATGTTACTGCTTCTGGCTCCAGTGCTTCCTCCTTTCTGACTTACATTCTCTGATTTATTTCTATTCCTCTGCTTCAGCTGAGAGGCAAGTAGAAAGCAATTGTCACTCCAGACAGAAGAACAGATACATAATTTCTATTTTGATTTAAACATGCAGACAAAGGACTACTGAGTTAATTCTGAATCAATACATACCCTATAGATTGGAAATTGCACTGATCCAAATTCCACCAAGGTGTTGCCTACACAAGAAGACTTAATGGTATAGCACTTCCTGCCAGTATATCGTTCCTCTGGCTTTACTCTCTGTGTAAACGTTCTTGCTCCCAAATCAGAGTATCATCCAGGAAGAAGAATTTTAGTCATCAGTCACAGTCACCTGTAGTTGTCACTAACCGATAGAGTACGTGCCTATTTTACAAAGTTCCACAGCAGCAGAACTCCATTAACTACAACATACCACAAATACTTCCCAAAACCTCATGACAAATGTAAAACCTGGGATAATCCACAGCTCCAGCATAGTGCAGGACAAAAATCAATGTTATCATCACTGTGCTATGACCCTGCAATAGCAGAGTAGTTCCTAAATAAAACTTCTAGAGCACATCGGGAGCAGAGAAGGGTCCTCATAAAAGAGAATGGCAAGACACTCAAAGCTAATGTGTCCCTGTCCATCTGTCCTACGTGATATGTTTTGCTTTCACCCTAAACCTGCCCATTGGTTTATCTCTGAGCAGAACACACATCTTTCTGTCCTCTGCAGGCAACTGGGAGATGCCATAAGATGTAAGACTTTTAGTTTATAGGGACAGTTATAGTGCAGTTTATAGTGCAGTTTATAGTGCAGACAAATAGTGAGTCAATCTCTCTCAGATCCGTGATTTTTGGAGATGCCAATACCTTGGCTACTGAAGGGATCTTCATTTTCCATCCCCAGAAATTTTTCTCATTCTGTCATATAATCCTGCACTTAGGTATACTAAGTTCAGTTTTTAAGGCGTGATTAGCTTCTCACTTTGACTGTTGTTTGGAAGATCATTCCAAGCCACACTCTAAGAATGTGCTCAGACTCTTTGTCCCATTTTTAATCTGAAGGTCTTTGATTTTCTGATTATGTCATTCCTCATTTTTTTTTCACTGTTATCAGTACCTACTACCATATCTTTTAATTCTCTCTTGGTCCTCCTTTCTCTGCAGCTCTTCCATTTTAATCTCCTCTTCTTGAACACAGGTGAAAACTTGCATGCAATAACTGAAAAAAAAGTCTTATTAGTGCTTTGTACCATGCATCCCTCTCTCTCCTACAAGTCCCTCAGCCAATACATCCTAATACTGCATTCCTTAGCTTGCTTCAAAATGGTTGTCAGCTCTCACTCTCCAATAACTAATACACTGAGATCTTTTTCTTCCACTTGGCTCCCTGTGAGGGATGGTATTTTCAGTTTGTGCCGGTACGTCATATTCCTTTAAGAAAGAAGGACTTAGTCATGCTGGCCCTGTGGAGAGGAGGAGACTGCTCTTACCCTGCAGCAACTGCCTGGAGGAGAGACACTTTGGTGACAGCAGAGCGGGGCTGCCAGAGGAAAAGGCAAAAACCTCCTGCAGAGCAGCATAGGGACTGAGAGACTGCTCTCCAAGGAGCGGGGAGCCGAGCCAAGGCTAGAGCTCTATACCTTCTTCTTACGGTCCAAGAGAGGACCACACAGAGTTTCTGCAACCCAGAAGGCCACTCAGTGGACTGAAACCACAACGAGAAGGAAGGATGCAGACAACAAAGTTGCTGTTGGCAGGAGGGGAGCTGTTTATAAATTCATTATTATTTCTGTTGCATCTCACCTACCCACTGAGCTGTCTTTGTTTAAATTACAAACTATTCTGGTGTACATACAAGAAAAAAATGGTCTTTTGAGATTAAAAATTTTCTCCCCCCCTTTTTTTTTTCTACTTTGGAGAGCTCACAGTAAGAAGGATGCCTAAGAAGATCCACTGCAAAGTTCTGGCTGGCTTAATATCCCATGCATGCAAGACTGTCCTACTGAACCCCCTACCATTTCTGCCACTTGTCCTTAAGCTGAAAATGATTAAACAAAGCAGGATAAGTCTCAAGGCTGTTCTGTGAGGAAGTGTCAACAGACTGCCTTCTTCATCTTGAAAACTTCTCTTTTCATACTCTGCAGTCTCACGCTAGTCAGCGCCTTATCGACCTAATCAGTTCTTGTGGTAATCCCCATCATTTCCACTTCAGTAACAACTTGCCATCACACTACAAGAAGTGCTGCTCTAACATGTGTGAAAAATCAGGATATCACATTGTCCCTGTGTAAAAGGTCAATTATCTTATCCAAAAAGGTTTTAGTCTAACATGATCTACATTTGATAAAATCGGGATTATCCTATTTTACATTTGCCTTCAGGGCTTTAATTATTCTTTCCTTCAGATATTTTCTAACACTTTATGCAGTGTTATGTTCAAGCTAAAAGACTCAGTTATTTTTTAGAATGTAAAAATGAAGGAGGATGAAGAGTATGTTGACGTGAGTACATTTATTCTGCTGATAAGGCCTGGATGTGTATTCACTTGAGAAGAGCCATCTTTTATCAAATTTTTGGCTTCTTTTAGAGGTATAATACACTGTGATCAAGGTTTCCAAGCTTGCCAAATCTTCAGCTTTGCAAGAGCAGCCTGCCTACATGCCAGATTCATAACAAATATAAAAGATTTTACAAAGAACCTAATTTCAGCAAAGCCTCATTTTTCAACAGAACACTTTGTCAAAAATATTAATCAGACCTCACGATAGATTTCTTCTACTATATAGTATTTTCCATCATCTCTGTAGCCTTTATGACAAGCTTAACTGGATGAATTTATGTTGTTTGGGTTCTCATACTGTGACCATAACCTTGCTGTCTAAGTTATTGCTTAATCCTTTAAGTTTTGGGTAAATGTAGGTTAATGTCACTGGTGCATTATGTAAGTGCTTTTATAGGGCAATATTTTACTAGAAGACAAATATTTGAGAATCTTTCCTTGTATAAATTAGCTTCATTTCAATAATGTTTTCAGTGATTGATGAGTAATTTAAGATGTATTGTCATAATTCTAAAAACATTTTCAAAGCACTTTTCATATACTCAAGCTCATGGAGAATTAATGGTGAATGTAGAAAAGTGGTTAGAGACCTCTTTCTTTTTCATATCAGTGAATACTTGGTGATGTATTTATCAGCCTATTCAAAATGTTTATCACACTGTGAGTAGATCCATCCACAAAAAACCCAGCCTCATAGATCTTAAACGCAGAAGGGAATACCATAAGACACAATACCACACTAATGATTCGCTGTACCACAAAAGGCTACAAGTCTTATAATTAATTCCTACTTCAAATCCAAGAACAATCTTGCTTTGAGAATTTACAGTGATACATCTCTTTCTTACAATTCTTGATTCGATGTTCTGGTGCTGATTTTTCTTATCCCAAGTATTTCTAGCTGTGACCTTCAGTGTCAGATCATCTTACATTTTGTTTATTAGGTAGAAGAGCTGCCTCTGCATCAGTGAGCTTTTTGCATCTTTCACTATAATTTGTGTTTTTCTTTCTTTAATCATCTGCATCTCTGCCAAAGTAACTATTTAATATCTTTTTCAAGAGCATATTTTGGATAGACAGCATTTCAGTAGACAATCTGCCAGTGGTTACATCGGTGCTAACTCCAGTGATAACACAACCTTCTTACTTGCTCTTTCTCAAGAATCACATTAGCCACTGCATCATGCTGTAGAGATCTGTTCGGTTTACTATTACTCGCCACACTTAATTTTTCCAGTCATTACTCTCCACGCTATTGTCCCACATTCTGTAAGGATGGCCTACATCCTTTAAGATGTCTGTGTGGAAGTATATTTTGTTTGCCTGCAGCTGGCTTACCGAATAATTCATGTCACTGCCTTGATGTTCCGTATTTATTTTAATTCAGCACTCCCCCACAGTTTGTGAAATGTACAGATTTTATCAGTAACTGTTTGACGGTGATTTGCCTTTTATAGTAAATATTTTTAAATCAGTTTATAACCTATCATATTGAATCATACTTGGGTTACTTTTGCACTTGATGAGCAATGACAGTCCATACAATGAATCATCAAGGCTGATCAGGAGAGCAGCCTGTATGAAAATGTGTTTTGAGTGAACTTGTACTTAGTGTAACAAAATTTGGCAGGTTGTGACCAAATCCTCCAGTGCACTGCTTCTGCTCTGTGATTCAAGGCTGTATTTTTAAATTAGAGATGCATATTACACTTTAAAAATATATCTGTATTTTCAGAGAAAGCAATCACCGTGCTAAAAAAGATGAGGTCATTTTGGGAATGTGAACATTTCTGCAGATAGCAATAGTTGTGCAAATAATCCTTACTTTCCCAGTAACAAAGCCCAGAGACTGGAAAGACCAAAATCCAGTGTTTTTGAAAATATTTCAGCAGATAAAATCTCACCTGCTCTGTTTGCATTTCAGAGGTGCAGGGAGCCTGGAATGGGTGTGGTGGAGGCATATGAGCTGAGCGCACCAGCCACAGGAACCAGTAGAACCAGTTCTTCTCTGTACAGCCTGGGAAATCCTGCCTTCAAAGACATGACTTGACTCCTTTTACTAAAATATCCAGCTCGCATGCAGGTAAAATTCAGACTGTAAATTACTGTCTACTGAGACCTACCTGGATGAAGGCCATTTTCAAAAGAGCATAGATTTTCCTAACATATGACAACAGAATTTGACTGGCATGTTTGGGATATTTCGCCAAAGAGAGCCATGGCAAACTTTTTTTTTCTTAAAACTGCAGGATTCTTTTTTTCCTGGGAATCAGCTCCTGCCAACATGTATCTCATCCCAGTCAAAACTCCATTTAAAATGCACTGCTTAAATTGCACTCTCCAGGTCTTCCACTGGCTACAGATGTTGGAACCTCTGGCATCTATCCTGCTATTTAGGCTCTCTCCATCTGTCCTTCAGAGGGAGAGTGATTTTACAGTGTCTATTTTATTAATAGACAACGGAAGAAATAACCTTTTTCAAACCCCAAATCCAGTTAAATGATGCTTAAAAACAATAGCAAGCGGCACCTCGTTTTAGATCTGTAGCATTTAAATATGTAGAATGTTAAATAAATCCACATATGTGCTCTTCTCATTTAACTGGGCTACACAAGCCACAATTAGGTTCCTGTACTCATTGCTGATGAAGAAAATACAGAAAGAAATTGCATCCAGGTATGCAATTTGAATTTTAGTGACAAGTGTTTTCTTTGTGTAAATCTACATGTATAGATCAGTTCGATACTGATTACATCGTCAACACACAATTTATTTAATGTTTCATTGGGGCGACTATCTCTTCTTCGTGTAACTCACGATAATAATTGCTGTTTAAAGAAGGCTGTTGAAAGCCAAAGAAAAAGACCATTGCCATTAAGATGAGTGATATATAAAAGGAAGAGTGAGTAAGTCATTATATATGATACACAGGTCAGGATAGACTGACCTGAACAGCTAACCATTTATTGATAACGTATTCATTTCCAGCAATCTTTGGATTGTTTATGGATTCTTTCTTCACACCTAATTTTAATGTTTACATATTGTATTCATCCACAGTGATGAGATTCATTTAAGTATCATTTCAGTTTGGAAAAGTATGGTATTCCAGAGGGGCGAATCTATCCTGCACAAACGTCCTCCAGGGGCTTCTTTAGACTGCTATGATCTTTGAAAAGTGACATTTTGTTTCAAATGGTGGGGACAGTCTGTCAGGCGTATCCCTAAATACTGGGTGTTGAGGTAATTCGTAAAGCAATCCTGTATTATAATAAGACAAAAAATAGGAAAAGGTTAAAGCTCAGACTGCAGGAAAACCTGGCTATATTTTTTAGGACCTAAAAAAAGAAAGAAATAATTTACTGAAGGAAAATACTCTCCACCTGAGATTAAAAAAAGGAGAAATAGGTCAGCTATAGACTGTAGGTTTGAAACAAATGAGCTACAAAAGAAATTTAGGACAAGAGGCTATTACATCAGACAATTAGAGGAAGGAAAGGGCAGTTGATAGCAGAGACTGCAATTGCTCAGCAGAAGCATTAAGGACCATGAAAAACCTTTTTGCTCTTTTTTTATTGGTTTGCTCCTCACTGATGTCAGCTTCTACTTGATGGCTGGGAGTGCTGGGAGTGAGCTTACTTTGCTCTAAATTGTCAAAAGACAAGAGATTTAAAGGATAAATCTGAGTCCTCCTTTAAGACACATGAAAAACAGACCCATTATAGCTTGATTCATATGGAACAACTCACTAGGCTGACACCCACTCATTTCCTTTCAATCACAATGCAGGGGAGTTTCCTGTTTAATCACTTCTCAGATGGTCATAATTTTGTTAGGTTCATCCTTTCATCTTCATGATCACCATGAATTCAACGTTAGAAAACAGACACTAATTAGGAGTTGCTGTGTACAGTAAATAGCTTAGCTGGATCAACAAGAAGGCAGGAACGATAACCACACACTGACAGAAGGTGGGGGAAACTGCTCAGGTAAAAACAAATGAAAAAATTCCACCTTTATTGAATTAATGTGGACAGAGGTAGCATGTATACTCTAAGAAGCTGACACAGGAAATCCAAAGGAGGAAGAAGATTTAGGGTAAAGCAATTAATATAAGCATCATCTGTTGCTGCCGATGCAATGAAGATATGTAGGCAACTGGGAAAGCAAAACAAAACAAAAAACTGTTGAAAAAATAAAAAAAAAAAAATGGCAGAGTAACACTCTGCCCTACTAGTCTCTGTAATTCAGTAGCAGTTCTGGTTCCATGTAAGGATAGGGCATTTATTTATAAACAAAAAAGACAGAAATGTAAATTTATGGTCTTGTTTCAAATGATTGATGTCAATTATCACTAAATCACTGATGTGTCTAACACAGGTGGCAACATGTAGGATGACAGTTTTATCCATAATAAGGCACATCCTGTACAGGGCTCCTCACAGCACAAAATCGTTTTTCCAGACAGCTTTCTATTCCACACAGAAAATATTTTCCATGAGTCATTTTGTTTAAACGTAAAAGAGAATTAACTTTGATTGTTCTCATGTCCTTTTATGTTTGCTGTCTAAGAACATTCAGGTGATATAATATCTGCAGAAAGTGAACTTTAAAGGCAGTCTCCTTATGCACTATTGTATGTTGCATGTTAAGCTCCCAGTATTCTCCATGCTCACCTGTTTAATGTGTCAAAGACTAACATGATGCTCAGGAATCACACAGTGATATGACAGAAAGGAGACAGTAACTGCAGACCTCCCAGGTTTCCTTCTCTGCCTCCTAAAATCCATACAAATCCATACAGTTGAATCATATACTCTTCATCTTTCACCAATCAGATACTTCTTTTCAGCCCTTCACTCTTCTGTTCAGAATATTAAGGGAGTTCCTTACTTGCCAGCTTCACCAAAGAAAAGAAAACAAAAGAACAGAGAAGAAAAGAGAAAAAAGAAAAGAAGAGAAAAGAAAAGAAGAGAAAAGAAAAGAAGAGAAAAAGAAAAGAAAAGAAAAGAAAAGAAAAGAAAAGAAAAGAAAAGAAAAGAAAAGAAAAGAAAAGAAAAGAAAAGAAAAGAAAAGAAAAGAAAAGAAAAGAAAAGAAAAGCTGTTACTCAGGCCCCTGTAATCAAGAGAGCTTAACAAGGAGCATCTGACCCATGTGTGTTACTTCATGACAGAAGTTACTTTAAGAAAATATCTGAGTAGGTTGCTAAGGTAAAAAAAGTGTTAAATAAAGACAGCATGCATGGCTGGTCATTGAGAACAAGGGAAGCTGAAAATAGAACCTCCTGAAAAGATGCATCACAGACTTCAGAACCAGAAAAAGTACTGTTGAGACAAAATGAGATTGGAGGAATATCGGGGAGAAACAGCTTGAGAATTATGATCTTTCAGAGGGGATGCAAAAAAAAAAAAAGAAGCACCATGATGTTAGCTGGTGAGTAGGGAGAGCACGACGAATCTTTAACATAACATATAGCCTGGCAAACTCTAGTAGGAGGAGCTAGCGAAGGGAGGAAAGAGATCTTTATACCTTTTTAGTCACATTTCTCATCAGTGAACGCTACTGCAACTAGCTTTAACCAAAATGTTCCAAAAGCCTTACATTTCATCTCGAGCCTATGAAGGGACCAATTGCTTACACGAAGAGAGGCTCAAATGCATTTTATCTACGAGCAGTGTTTACTCTCTCTTTCCACCAGAACTCGGCTAGAAGTGGCACCACACTGCTTCAGCAGATCTAATGGTTCATTCCATGCCGTTGCCCCATCGCTGGAGCTGCCTCTGGCTGTCTTCTGACCATGATGAGCTCAGCTCACCCACTTCATTAAAATGGGATGAAATGAAGCTAGCAAAGACCCAAACAAAATTTGTACTTGTTTAGGAAGATGAATTCAGTCTGCAGCTGGAGTAATGCCAGAGCCAGAGGGAGGGAGGGAATGGGACACGCAACAGCAAGTGTGTTGAAGAGAAAGGTGCAGGTGGGGCTGATCCTTTTTAAGACAGCTATACTGTGAAAATTCACCTTTAGGAAAGAGGACAGCCACTGTTCCTTTACACCAAATATCTTGATGGTTTGGTTTTAAGATTTTAAAAAGCAATAAAGCCTGGAAGATTCAATTATGACACAGAAAAGACAAGGGGTGGTGATTTTCCATGATGTGCTTTAAGAACATGGCAGAAAAGGGGGCTAAATTTGACACATGAAAAGACATGACTGAAGTAATAATTTACACTATTGTCTTTCCTGAAAAATTTAAACTTAAAAGAACTGGACACTATGCTTTGTGAAAAGGTTTGAAAGAGATCCAGCTTTACCACAACAGACAACACAATAATGAAGACATGATGACATGAAATATTTTTAAAGATGGGTTACTATTGTGCTAACATCCAGTTTTCAGTTCATCGTCAGACTGTAAAGGCTCAGCCCACCATTTTGTACTCCTGTTCAACTCTCATTTTCCGTTCTTTAGAAGCCTCCTTGACTTTACCAGCAGAGGGAGCAGGTAGAAGAGCAAATGAATAGGGAAAAGGAGCTGACTTCGATTAAACTTTGGTCTTTGCTCTTTGTTCCAGACGGAGAAAACAAGGCACAGCTTCAGCAGCTGCTGAGAGTCGGTCAGAGGATCCACAGCACGAATCCACTTGCTTTGCCCGAGCTCTCTCTTCTGCCTCTTACAGTTCCTGGCAGTAAAACGTTATTAGAAAGCCTGGCAATATTTATCAGAAAATTGAGGCAGGATCCTCTAGTTAATGGCACTTGAAATTCAGCTACACAGTACTTTCAGTGCTTCCTGTAGCCCTCTTCGTGCAATTCCACCGTGTCTCAACCATTTTTCTAGCATGGGGCTTTACTGTAAATCTGGAAACATGCAGCCTATATGTGTAAAATGAAAACTCATGAGGAAATTCATGTCTGAATAATGCAGTGCCAGTTTCAACCTATTGGAGAAGCTTTTCAGTTCACCTGCCTCTCACAAGGGGATGTAACAAGCTAAAATCTTGTTCAAAATAATATTTATAAGCCATTAGATGTTTTATCTGAGAATGTTAGTGTTCTCTTAAAAACACCTGGGTTTCTTCCCACCTCTCATTTCTACCTATTCACAGACAGCTTTCTCCAAGACATTCCTGGATATCAAAGGGACTCAATACCTGATAATGAAATTAAGCCAATTACAATCACTTATTGTGCGTCAGAGATCCTGCAATTCTTTTCTTTTTCAGAAAAACTCAGCGTGTAGGAAGATGGAGACTAGCACTCTTTTTGAAAGATGAGCCTTTTGGTGATATGGGGTTATTTCTTTAAAACAAATGTCAATGCGCAGAAAATGGTTTACAAGGATCAAGCAGTGTTCTGTGCTCAATAAGGAGAGGGACGGATAGGATCAGGTCAGAGATTCAGGTAAATGTTTGATACCAGACTTCTCAGACCAATAAAATTTTTTTAAAATTCCCAATAAAATTTTGCATAAGCAGTTTAGCGCTGTCAAGAAGTAAATAGGCTTCTCTCTGTCCAACCTGAAACTGTCGCTCCCCTCCACTTTGCTTTTAACTGGGTGATGTGGGGCTTTGGGGAAAACAGATTTATTCCATGCAGAGTAAAGGTGAGAAACCAATAGGTCTAAAAGCTATTTTGCATTAGATCAAAGGTGAGTAATTACTAACCAAAAAAGCCATCACTGACCAGTTTCCTAAATTCTGACTAGCACTTTACAGAAATGATTCACCACAGAGCACAGAGGAAATGGGTGGTTCAGTAACAACTGCAAACTCCCACAGCAGAACTATAGGTGTGGCTTATCTATCCTTCTCAACCAGAGGAGATAAAGCTTTGAAGGAAAAGAGCCCTCAGCTCTGTTGCTGCACCTGGGAAAGTCAGCCAAATCTACCAAGAAAACTCTCAGCTTTGAGCTGGTAGGCAGTTATTTAAAGATACAGAAAAATTAGAGCCAACTGGAAGAAAACCTTTACATCTGTCCTTAAAGTGGAAAAAGCTGTGCAGAAACACAAGAGATACTGCCTGTTAAACTATTTGAGGCTATATTTGATAAGAGGTTTGATGAGGTCGTAAGTGATAGGGCTTAGGCTAATCAGGTTAGATTCATTTTCTAAAAAGTTCAGACAATCATCTGTTCATTAATAGTAGCATGCCATCCACATTATAGAGTCCCTATGCACCCATTTTTCTTTAAACAGAAGAAGGTTTTGATTGACTGACCCAGTTAGACACTGAATATTACATTGACCCATAGTTGGCAAGTTCTATCCAGTTTTGGACTCATCAATATTTTCTCATGGCAGTGCAGATCCCCAAGAGTGAATTCAAACTGACTGAAAAAAGCCTTTTGATTCTTAGTCGTCCTTCTTGGACCACTCAGAAGTACCTGATCATGGGCTGAAAATCCCTGAGATACATGTGGTCGTATATTGCCGCGTGTGAAATAGTTCCAAGTATAATACCCTGATAAACATTTATTTCCCCTCCTATCTTTTTATAGCCTCTTTCAAAGAACTATTCAGGAGTGTCCCTTTTCACCTCAGCCTGACAAGACTGCGTTCTTAAGGAATAAGTGGACTCAAGACAAGAGTTTAGAAGATAAAAATCCTTTTATGTGGAAGTGACATCCTCTTATTTGGTACAATCCCAGATCAGTCTACTCTGTACTATATTCTCTCTTTATAAAAAAAAAAATTAGAATAAATTGAGAGGACTGACCATCCCACTAAATAATTTGGAAGTACTCCCTCTACAGGGCCGATTAATTGGATACAAAGAAAATTCAAACACGTTGGCATCCAGTTTCCAAAGAAATTTACAGTTAACTTAGCCCTATTAATTATGCAGTTAGTAAGTGACTTAAATAGATGGCGAGTGCTACCTCTTTCTGTATGGGGAAAAGTAAACATAATTAAAATGAATGCTGGCCCTGGTATTTTGTTTACTTTCAACTCTCTCCCTATCCATATTCCTGACGTTTATTTTAACAAAATTAACATGTTGAGATTCTCCTTGTACAACACTGGTAATCAGACCAGAAGTTCTCTATAAGCCCTGTGGAAGGCATTAACCTCTGAGTGGATGGTCACCAAGAGGCCACAGATAAAGCTATGATTACTTGTGCGTTCTCTAAGCCACAACTCAAGATCCCATCTAATAAGTCCATACATTAATACTGCATACATGAATACTCAGTAACATACCTTGATAAGTAGATTAGAGAAAACATACAAGGACTCAAAACCTGCTACTTCTGCAAAGCAGTTCCTGAAATATCTCGGTCCTTGTGCTCAGACCCAGGTTGCTAAGTACGGGATGACCAGCCTGTAAAAGTCAGGTAGCATCTATGCTACACAGGTAATTACCACATAGTAACATTGCTTGTTGCTTACTGCGAAACGAGAGGATATCTCATCCTTCAGTGGATCTTGTTAACAATATGCATCTTTCGCATTGCAGAGCTAGATGATTTTCACCATGACTGCAGTACTTATGTACTTCCATTGACAGCCCACGTTGAAAACTAATGAAAAAGGTAAAATGCAACAGTGTCCTGCATCTGACTTCCACCTACAAACATAGCATGGCTCATTGATTCTCTAGTGAAACTGCCTAAAGTAGTTCACTTAAATCTGGGGCTTATTTTTATAACCACTGCCCAGAAGTCTTCATGAATGGCACTCAGCAAACCTTAAACCAGAGGTCTACCTCTAGGCTCTGAAGTAGTGCCAACTCTGTTAAACGCGTACGTCAATGAACTGCCTGAAACTTGAGGTTGTAAATAATATGACTTGATGTCTGTTTGGGCATTAATTCTTAGGACATTTCTAACCTTTGAAACAACTTGAAACCTGACTCAGCAGCAATACTGTCATAACTGGCATTTGCAATTGAATGCTTTGCTATTGTAATTTATCCTGTAATTCAAGTTTAATTTCTTCATTAATGGAATATAGTCCATATCTCGTCTATCTCATGATAGACCTCTGACTTACCCTGTCCATGTCACAACACCGGCTGTTAATGTCAAGACCTGCAACAACCTACCATGCACAATCTCTAAACGTTTGCTCTCACTTCTGTGCTCAGAAAAAAGCGTGGTCTTCCAGTTTTGACCTCCTCACCCCATGCTACATTAGCCAACATGCAGATCCATGCAGTTACATCCAGTATTTTGAGTTACCCATGCTGACTAAGAATGTTTTACCACACTTCTATTCTGAAGACAGTGGAGCCAAAGGGGTCATGAATATCAAAACCTTGCCTCACCTTCTGCTGTATTTGAAACTCTCTGCTTAGCTCTCGTCCAACTTGCCTAATATTTTGACATCTCATATGGTCAGCCCTGTTATACTCTGGCATTTTCACAGTAGAAAACACAGACCCTGCTGGCAGCAAACTGTTGAAAATCCTACCATTTGACAGCCATGTTTTTACGCAGTGATCTTCCTAAAATACTTCCAGATTGCCCAAAGCCAGCATACTGCAACCAGATTGTGTCACAGCATAAGGAGAATCTGAACTGCAGGTGCAAGCTATGATTCACAATGTACAACATAAATTTCCTAACTAGACAAGGTCTAAGTGCGCCAGATTCTGAAAAGGCTGAGGTTTCATTTGATGAGATTTGCATATACTAGTATCGCTAGCAATATTACTTACATGACCCCTCTATCACTGAGCATGTTAAGCAACCAAAAGAAGGCAGGGCAAACAGATGGGTTCAAAGAGACCTACCAAAGGTATTAGCATTAAGAAATCATGATGGTTTAAAGTTGAAAGTTACTGTCTAGTTGGTCAACATCTCAGTCTCATCTGTCAGTAGCATTCAGATCATAAGGCCTGACCTCTGACCAACAGGCAGGGTATTCTGTTGGGTGGTCACATTTTCTTGTTTCCGTATCTTTAGTAGATTTTCAGGTCCATGGGTATTGAGCATATCTACCTCTTCAAGGAGCCACAGGAGTCTTCTCTATAGAGGGATGATGCTGCAGGCATTTCGATTTACAATGTGTTAACTACTTCATACTGTGCCCCTCATCAACGCTCATTTAACATCACACAGGCATCAGTTGCAGAGGTGGAAAGTGGAAGAAAGAGGCCTCTGTACTGATATTTAATAGTATGGTGAGCTAAAACAAGAAACACACACACCTTTTGTATGAATAATTTCTTTTCACGTTACTGCAATACTATTTACAGTACCTGTGGAAAAAATAACTACAAGTTGCAATTTGCCCTCAAAGGACTACAATGGAGCTACAGATGTGCTGAAAACTACACGCATCTTTAACCTCAGCTGGACTGAGGCCAGCAGTGCCATAAGAAAATAAGATAATGAATAAAGGCTTATATTTACATTGCTGGACTTGTCTGATCGCATCAGGTATTTGTGTCAATGCGCACGTGCATTTTGCAATATCATAGAGGGAGTGTTATACAAACCCCAAACACAATGTCTTAATGTCTTCATATTTCTCCTGTTTATTACCTCCAATTTTGTCACTTATATTTAAGAAGAATTTCTCTGGAGTCAGTGTTCAGCTGACAACTTCTTCAATATGAATCATGACAATGTCTGTGACTGTTTGCATAGGACTGGAAATTATCAGGATGAATAGAGTAGGAATGACCCTTTTATTCATCTGAATGTAGTTTGTTCTGTTGTTTTTTGTTGTGGTTTTTTTTGCTGGTAATTGATACTCATTGGTAATTGTTGAAGCAGATAACTATTCCAAAGGAAGCAGGAATAGAGGTATTTCTTGAAGTATCTGGATTTGATTAGTTCCTCACACTATAAAAAAAAGGGCACTCCAAGGCAAAGTGCAGACAAATCCCAGCATCACTTACCAAAGCGACAATCAGTATGTACTGATCAACTTTATTAAATAGTTTGTTTCAGAGGGGTTTTATCATAATGTGTAATTGAGCCTAAAAAAAAGTATGTGTTTCCTAGAGGGATATTTTTTCTCTTCACTTCTGCCAGGGGACACAATTTATTTGTGCATAAACTTGGTTTTTACTATGCAAATCTCTTATACTTGAGATTTTCTAGGGACTGGCAACTGCAAATATAAATTTTAAATACTTTGGACCGGATGCCTAAACTCTTATTATGTTTAAATAGCATCTTGTTCCTTAAGTGACTTCACTGAAGTGAGACACAGTATAGTTTATCAGAATTGGGCAGTGAGTGGTTTACTTCATTATTAACATCAATATATTTCAGTTCTGCCACCAGATGCTAAACAGTTACAGGAGATTTATTTAAAACTAATTACAACAAAATCAAAGCAGCATCCACTGATATGGTTCTGTTTACAAAGGCTGAAGCCTGATATCGTTGTTCATGTGACAACTGGCTCATATTCAAGTCACAAGCCTTTCTACATGTAATCTATCTCACAAGCCCTTTAACAGACCTGAAGACATACTAACACCACTCACTTTTTTCTTTGTTTTCTGAACATCCATTGAAGAGAAGGCTGTAGATGGTTTATTATGTGACATTAATAGCTAAGCTGGGAGTCGTGTGTGCAATTTCTGCAAGTCCGCAATGAATGATTTGTGAGAGGGCAGATCTATGTGTGGGAATATGGAGGAGGGGCAAAACGAATATTCTTGACTGTAATTGACCATTAAAATGATTGAAAGTCAGTGGGCTCCCAGCCTCTAGGCAGGGACAGTTTTATTTCATTCTTTTCCTTTTCAAAAGACAGCAAGGAACAGAAAATATGATAACAGTGAAGAGACTACAGCTCTTTGGAAAGCTTAGGAATGCATAATATGTGGAGAAATTTCAGTGAGCTGGGGATGTCAGCTCACATGCAGTAGCAGATTAAATGAGGATGGCTGAAGTACCTACAGCTCCCGGCTGCCTGCTTCCTCTTTGCTGGAGGCTGCTGCTTCAAATGAAAGGAGAGCTGCTGCGTAATATCTCCCCGCACCCTCATTTTTATAATGGTTTACAGGCAAAGGTTGGGGTAATTTGAAATCAGAGCTGCTTTGCTGCAATGGACAAGACTGTCTCCATCAGAGGTTTTGCTGCCTGTTCGCTCCATCTATTTCTGCTGTGTCCTATCTCGACAGGGCCTTCTGAAGAAGAGCTGGTACAATCAAAGTGAGGTAGCAACAGCTTCTGCTCTTTCAACTTAGTTTGTCACCACTGCTGAATCACCATGAGAAGTGCTCTATTAACAATTCATCACTGCTGGCATTACTCAACAGCCTGGATCAGTCTAGATTTATCTAACTCCTGAGGGATCCATGAGATTTGTGAAATGCACGTGTTCGAAGGAAGCAGAAGACAACGACAACCGTGGGACAGTGAAGGAACGATCTAATGTTCACTGTCTAATATCGTGGAGCAAAGGTGGCTTACAGCAACCGGTACAGAAGATATGAACCATGACATCCTTTTATACATCCATATGTACACACACACGTACATACGAGCACACATTTGCATTATTCCCGTGTAACACTAAAGTCTGTCTTAGTGGGAAGCTTCTTAAATGTTTGAAAGGATCTATTCAACTCTCAGCAAGTAAAAATTCCCTGTCATAGAAGATTGCTTTTGTTTTGTTTTGTTTTTTCCCTTTTCCATTTAAATATTTATTCTGCATTTTAGAATGGATAAAATCAGCTGGAAGAAGGAAAATACTGCCTCAGAAATTAAAAGTATAAGAAACTGGTAACTGGAACAAGATTAGGGACAGTAAAGCAGCATGACAAAATTTTCATGAAGAACTTGTAACTGAAAGGGCTTGTACCTCAAGATCACAGTGAATCAAAAACACTGACCACACACTACAAAGGCCACACATTTCCAATTTGTCTGACTTAGATGAACATGACTGTTGGGTCAAAAAGCCACTTAGTTCAATAGCTGTGACAGTAGCCAGTAACAGATATTTCAGAAAGAATAAGGGAAACAAAGCGAACAAAGAATGATATTTCTGCTGCTGTTTCCCTCTAGCTGCTACAAAGTGGTAACATGATATTGCAAGGTTCTTCTATGAGCGTCTTTTCTCGTTGTTCACATCGTCTCCCAGATCATTCCAGAACTTGAGTGGTCCTAAAACAGATGCCCAAGAAACTCTGTTGGAAACGTCAGTCTATTCCAAACCTGTGCTTTGATTTTCTAGTAGTCATCTCCTAACACACAACAAGGCCTTCCCTTCTGTCCAGTGGGAGTCTGTTTTCCATAGAAGTCTTTTGTGAGTCTCTGCTGAATGACTTTTGAAAATGCAATATACTTTGCTGATAACCAAAGAAACTTAAAACCTGACCTTATAGACTCCTTCAGAGTCCTTTAACAGATTTATGAGATGTGACACCTCTCAGCAAACGCCCTAGTATTTGTCTATGTATCCCCTAGCATAAATTCTACAAATTTGCATGGTATGGAGGTCAGATGTACAGGTCCTTGAATCACAATGAGAGTCTTTCCCTCTCAGTGCAGGTAGGTTTAAGTAAAAGGACTACAGAGAAGTCAGCAACTATAATGTCTAAATAGCTTTAAGTCACGTTAAGTACTTTGGGAAAACTCAGGCAATAGTATCAACAATGAGAACACTTTGGCACTGACAGGTAGATTGAGCATGTGTCATATCAGAAATTATTGTGAGTTTGATGAAGACACTTTTTTTTCCAGAAAACGGCTTTTTTTGCAGAGGAATTTTTTTGTTTCAGCAGCACTAACTACAACCCTGCCAGGCATCCCTGCAATACTGTGGCTAGAGGATGGTATCTCTTTTTCCCACTCCACCCCTACCTGGCTATTGATCCTTTTTGACCCTTCCCACCTTCTCCCTCACCCAGAAGGAAGGGCCTTTTCAAAGAGCAAAAAGGACAGAGGCCAAGTGAAGTTACTCTTTCCTTGTTTCAGGAAATCGGACATCCAAGGCCAGTGTTTATTCTCACCAGGGACTATTTTAAAGCTCCAAAATCATCACTGACAAAAAGCTTTCCTAACATGCAGCCTAAATTTTCTTTTTTTAGCATGAGACAGTTGCTCCTGGTTATACAATCATCTGCTCTGCAACCCTGTGGAATTTCTTTCCTTTTGTATCCCCCAAATACACACAGATATTGATGCTCTCCCTTTAATTCCTTTTTATGATGCATTTGAAAATGTATAATCTACACAGAGATGACATTTCAAATAAGTCATGCTATGGTTTGATTTTGTTCTGCAAGCACTTTAGGAGTGTAAGAAATCAGAGATAAAGGCAGATGACAAGTCTTCATACTGGTAAGATTCAGAGAGTGTTTTGGGGGGGTTAGATATTAGCGCAGGTTTCGTTTCATATTATTATTTTTATCTCTCCAGTAGCCCACAGATGCCTCGGGGCTTGGGAAACCACTGCATGAAGCTCAACCCAAGCCTTACAGAAGTAGTCTTTCTCTAAGGATCTCAGTCAAGGATTTAAGCAGTATTAATTACATGATTACATAGGTAAACAGTGCCATGAGAGGGCAAAGTCTGGCAAGAACTGATTGCTTAATTTAATAGTCGCTATGACAGCAGTGACAAGTACACATTCTAATCCTCACTTTGGGAGCCTGGGTGGCTGTTTCGGAACAACCCTGCAGATGCACACACATGCACACGCACGTGTGCACAAAAACGTTTCCGACTTTCTCCATAACAGAACCCTTCTAACCCCCTGTGCTAATAGTTGTCTTTTTACCTTTCCTTCTGCTTTTCAGTCACATGCTATGATATGCAAGGTATAAAGTTTGCTAGCTTGATCTAGCAAGGGGTGAAAATGTAAATCCAATTACTCTAGGACTTTTCACTATCATTATGAAAAGACAGACTGTAACATTTCTTTGCCATGATTTTGAGAAGCTTATATACAGACCCTGTATAACTAACTTTCATTTCTGGTGTACTTTGCTGAAAAATTATGCATAGTTTTTCTTGTCCATTACCACTATCTCTTCTTTTCTTTTGGTGCCAGTGCTTTTTCCCTCACACCTTTTCTTTCTTTCACACACACTCATGTCCCTTTCATCCACATTTGGTGGCTTATTTTTCTCTGTATCTATTCAGCTCTGCAAGCAACTTCTTTCTGTCACTAGCTCTATCCTCTCCTTTCTTCCCTCTTTTTACCCCCAAGGCTGGTTAAAGGCTTTTCCTTTTTTTTTCAAGCACAAGTATTCTGGAGAGCAGACAGCCATTCTTAGATAGGCTGGAGGCATTCAATCCAGCACATGTTATTTCATTAAGACGACTGCTGCTGCTGATGGGACATTTGGATGGTGCTTCCTCCTTGTCCCTGCTTGCTGGAGTTCACAGATGAATTATGTGACTTGGGGGACCGGTAGAGGGGACCTGCAAGAGGACATAAGTGTCCCCTGCAAATACTAGGGAGGTTGACAGTGGTAAAGAGAGCTGCAAAAAAATTCATCCTGAGATAGAAGTATTTTGATTTATGGATTAATGTAATTTTACTATTTTTGTGAACTGCCAGAGTGTGTGACCTTAACCATAAACAAAGAGAATTGAAGTTAGGTTTAAAATGGAAAGCTACGGAGATGCTTCCTGTTAAAGCACTCCTCCTAGCAGAAAAAGCAGGAAGACTGTGCTCACATTTCTCAGGATATTAAACATGTGGTAGTTATCTCAAATGTTAGTAGAGTTATGAATAAGCATTCTGAAGAGTAACCATGCTGTCTTTTCTTCCTTTTCTGTTGAAAGTGCAGCTTCTCACTACTCAAAATGTATTTAGTTTGAAGGTATGTTCCATGCTCACCTTTTAAAATAATTTATTCAGAGGAGTCTGAGTATCAACACCACCCAATGTATGGAAGAGCTGGACACAGTTATTTATGCCAAGCTGCTTGTAAGATTAAATATTTCCTGTTCTGTATTTACTACGTTTAATATGATGAAATTAATAAAGAACACTAGAACTTATTGTAAAAACTGCAAAAGTTTCGCTTTACCAATGAGCATTTTAACAAGAGACATCATTTAAAATTCAGAACTTTGTGGTCTAAAAGAAGATTGTTAAAAGGTCCCACTGATCTCAGTGATAAAACATGGTAATGTTAACACCATTCTAATTTTCCTGCAATGACTATTCTTTTCCTGTTTGCTTTTCAACTGTGGAGATGCTTGCATCTTCTGAACTAGACTTCTAAAACCAATCTCCCACATCTTTTCATTGTGGCTACAACTCCGTCTTTGAAAAACTGATACCAGACCGTCTTTGTTTAATCAAGCAGGAGGTAAGGGCTGTTTTGAAACCGACTTCACTTAGCAAGAGCAGCAAACAAAACACAGACAAAAAAAAGCAAGAAAGAGTTTAAATACACATACTTCTTTGGCTCACAAATAGCTGTGAGCATTCCCATAGGGTGCTATACATCTGTTCTAGCTCTTTTTTCTCATATCCTAGGATTATCTGTTCTGTCTCAGAGTTGTGACTCTCGGATCTGTAACGCAACACTTGACATCGTTTTGGCTCATGGAATATTATAAACTAATTCATCTTTTGAAAAAATAGGGTCCTACTTTCTAATGAAACTGTTCTAGAAAAAAAAACACACTTCCAAACATCAAACACACACCTTTTTGTCAGCTTTCACAAAGAATTAAACTTCGGCTATCCTGAAATAATTTTAGACAGTCACTACACCACACTAAATCATCTGCTTCGAGAGCTCCATTAAAGACAAACTTATCTGAATAATACAAGAATAGGCCTAACCCTTTACATTAACCTCAGAACACCACCAGATTGAAGTTCAAAGAAGTTGAGCCAACCCTTGCATGTTCTCCTCAGCCACAAATATTGTCACCTACCTCAATACATCTTCATTTTAGAAAGAACTGGGAAGCAATGTAAGAAATCATTGCTATTTTCCTTCAACTGAATTCAACGGCACAATAATTCCCAAAAGGCAGCCCAGTTACTGTATTTTTCATCCCAATTGCTGGAAGAGGTGAAGATAGAACTTCAGTGAAATGTCACAAACTATAGATAAATTTCAAAAAACAAACAGCAAAAGTTTCTCACTGTGTGAGAAACGAAAAGATGTTACCTTTTAAAAAAAAGTCAGAGCAACAAGAACAAAAAAGAAAACAATTCAGTCAGCAGACTGAAAATGAAAGATTTATGACTTTTCTTAGCCATATTAGGGACTACTATGTGAAAGACCTTATGCAAATACTTAGTGGAAATTTATGTATAATATTATCCTCTGGCAGAAATCTTTTTTTTGCCTTTCTGTGTGTAGCAGTCAATTAGAGATTATTTTACATGCTCATCTATGAGCAGAAATGGAAAATAAAGGGAGTTTCCCTGCGTGATCCTTTTTATAACTGGAAATACATTTGCTTTTCTTCAGGTTTTATAAGCACTAAATCACATTTTAGCATTGAAGACTGTGGGAGTCTTGCCTGCATTTTCTGTCAGTACTCGGTCTATTGAAATTTCTGACTGGAAATAAAGAGCTCGATACAAAAGGCTGCAAAACAGAGAACTTATATTCAGCCATAAACCCACAAAACTAACTTTGCATTTTTTCTACAAATAGAAGAAGAGCATCAGATGAAAACTTAGCAGGTTGCTCAATGGGAGGATTCCTGATGGCTGCAAGCATCTGCTGCTAAATTGAGGGTCAAATCCCATTTGACGTTCCCAGGCCCAATGGCTACTGATGATCACAGAGCATTTATTAAGACTAAAGAGAAGGTTATGCTTATTACCCCTAATTTGACTGTGTAAATCTGTTTTTCATGCAGCACTTCAAGTCTCAATCCAATGGAGTTAGCAGGAGTTGTGCTCATTTTAAGCACTTTGGATATGTTTCATATCTCTTGTATAAGCAGTAGAGAGAGCATACGTGGAGACACTCACGAGCAATGTGGTTAAGCTGCATACCAAAGAATGAGTGTTTAATTTAATTGCACTAATTGTTCTCTCGGTTTTGTTTTCTCTCTCCCAGATGACAGTTTCTAGCGAGCAAGACACACATAACAGTAGGCAGGTCTCCTATTCCTAACTGCCCGATCAGCTTTTCCCCAAGTCCTTCACTTTCTTCCTAATTTTAATGCTCAAGCTGAGTCAGTGCTACTCAGGCACATGGATGCCTCCCAGAACTCACATTTCATGAGCCAGGTTCAAGATTTAAACAGAAAAGGAATGATTGCCCTAAAAGAGACCAATGCTGTTTACATGTAAGGCTGGTTTTGAGGCTTGTTTCTCTGTTTGCAAGGTGAGTGATGCTTCCTTTGCAAAGCTCCTGTATCTAAGTGAACAACCTTGAAGAAAGGCAGTGTGGCTGGATCTCTGAACTCAGATACTTTGCCATATTTCGTATTCCCTCATACCTGCAAAAGTGTTAGAATTATCTTCAGTCCTCAGATTTCACTGTGGTGAAATGGAGCTCGAGGGGCTGACAGAGCTAATGAACGTATCTGCAGATGAGGACAGACTGATGTGGCAGGTCCCAGCGTGCTGGTTGAGAACATAAGAATTTCTTATTTGCTCAACTTCAGTATTTGCTGCTAAAGCTCACCTGCTAGTGCAACCATTTTGGAGTCTCTAGTTTTGATTTTGCTCTGTATCTCAGTGCAGTACACATGCAGGAACGCTGCAGCTCTGAAGAGCGCCTTACAGCACAATGGCGTATTTTAAAGATGACAGCATTGTCAGCTGTTCCAGAGGAGCTATTTGGCTTTTAGGATGACTGCTCTAGAAAGAATTCTCTGGCTTAACAGCAGCAGAAAACGGGCAAGGGAAATACAGATGCTGCAATCTGGTTAAGGAAAGTACAAGCTCCTGTGCTCTAGTACTTAAGCGCAGTCTCTAGCCAATACCACTGATGAGCTGTTACATACGGCTGCAATCACACACCGGCTCAGCGAGGCTTTCCATCGGGCTCACATTTGTTTTCACATTCACTTTGTAAATGAGTTTGTAATGTGGTGCAAATGGCAGCAAATGGGCATTAAATGAGGCTTGTATGTAGACTGATCCTTTGTAAATATATAGACTATTATAAAAGCAAATAGTAGGAAGGCAAGCTAAACAACAGCAGCCTCTGCGACAGAAACCAGTGAAAAACGAGTTGTTTTACATATACAGTGTTTGGAAATGCAGGTTTCCTGTTTAAACTGTCTTCACTCTAGCCTCAACTTCTTTCTCCGTACTAAGCCTACAGCATGTTTCATATTGCCATGGATACTTTGGATGGAAGACAGTGTGCACTAGCGATCAAATTTTCCACAGGAAACTATTCCAAGAACCTGTCCCACACTGCAGTGCTCATACAGAGTTTCTGCTCAACAGCATACAATCTTCTTCTAAAAAGTATGACTAGCTGGGACTTCAGCTGCCTGTCACCAAGTTTGGAATGAGCCCAAGGCAATACCCCTCTCTGGGATAAATATTGCTAACTGCATTTTGCCATCACTTGCCATTGCTGCTATTTACACCCTCCTAAGCAGGGTCTGATAGACTGCAGGAGGGAAATCTCTTTAGGGTGCAAAGAAGAAACGTGAGTTGACATTTTAAAATATCATTAGGGGACTAAAATACAGTCAAATGACAATGATGGCCAAGTAGAAGAGAGTAAACAGGCATTACATGGAGGGGAAGATATTAGAGGTTTAAAAGGGGAATTATAAGTAGCAATACTTAGGATGTAATCATTTCATGTAGGAAAAAAAAACCTTAAGTTTGGGGGTTTTTAAAATAAATTATCAAAGAAAATGGCTAGGTTAGGCAAACTGTACAATAAACTTTTACTTACCTCAGAAGTGAGGAATGTGATCTGTTACTACTTGTTATCTCCTCCTCTTCTTCTTTGCTTCTCCCCTAGCAATTCAACTTGATGTCTTTTGTCCCATCCCGTAGTGGACTTCCTTCAGGGCAGCATTCAGTTATGGGCTTCAAGGTTATTAGAATCCCTTGTAATACCTTTCCCATAAACAATATTATAGTACTGTTAAGCTTTTTGAATAAGGGGTCAGTGGGGTTCCAGAAGTGGAGGAGTGTTCTGCTCTTCTCTCAGTAACCTTCATGCCCAGGTGGTCTGAGTGCAGTGGGGGCTGGACAACAATCTCCTCAAGATACAGGAGCACACAGCAACTTCCTCCTCTCTTCTCCTACAGCTGGGGCACAGAAAAGTCCTGTCTCTGGAACAGTCTTTTCCCTCTGCCTTTCCCTTCTGGTATCCCGTGGCTACGCACACACAAGCTCTGCACTGCGATGATGCTTTCCTAGAACCAGGAGAGCCACGAGTCGGGAGAGCAGAGGGTGCACCCTGGTCCAGCCCGTCTGCTGGAGCAGAGAGGTCACACGTAGTGACATCCCAGCCCTCAGGAGGACAGCAGGTGGACGGCCAAAATCCAGGCCTGCGCAAGGCTGTGAACAACAGGGCACAAAATTAGATTCGCAGATACTGTGGTACTGACGTGGTAGTATACATTTAATGACTGTTGACTATAGTCATCAATTTTAATATCTCCAGCTTAACAAAACACTCCAGATTCATCTTCCTGAGTGTCTATAGCCTGTGTTCATGCTCAGTTGTACCTACTACCGCCTTCAGGGCAGTACAGAAAGTACAACAGCAACAATGCATACCTTGGTACATAATTCCTCACGTTAAACTAAATTAATCTGAGGCAAGACCCATTCAGTTTTCTGAAGTTACAGAGTTCTTACATAAAGCAAAAAACTTTTACTTATTTCCCAAGTCATTTTTTATAACGGTTCTTCCATATATTCCCTTCTATTTGATCAAAAAATTTTTTTGGTGTGCAGAGAAATGTTTTTATGCAATGCGATGCAGCTGTTTGAGACATTCCTTTTGGTATACACAATTCATCTATCTAAAACAATCTTAAATAAGATTACAAATACTTGGTGTTGTATACTCATTTGTAGCGTACTCATTTCTCAATCTGTCAACGTCTTGTCACAAATTCTCATTTTACTATTTATTAAAGATACAGATCTATACATAAAGTAGTTAGTATCCTCTCTCTTCCCTTTTCATGCTGTATTTCTACCCCTTCGATTCTAAGAGAAGCATCCTCTCCCCCTGGCGTGATCACATTAAATTCTTATTAATATAGGAGTGAAAACTCTTTTAAAGCCTTTGTAAAGCTCATCCTTTAAATCCTCATGGATTACTTCCCTTCTTTTTTCAGATTTTTAAAGGCATATCCACTCCTTTCCTTAAAACTAACCTCTCCAAAATAGGCCTTTATTAAACATTGCTCATCCTGGGTTATAGACTTCTAAAGACAGGAAGCTCTAAGGACAACGATGCCTCTTGACTCTTCTTTTGGTCTTACTAGCACACATTTCATTTTTTATATGGCTTTTACCATTGTCTCGTAAGCATTCTGAGAATCACCACATTCTTGTACTTTTAGTTGGTGACGGAACTTCCATCAATGTCTATGAATATCGGGTGGTTGAATCCAAACTGCTTCCCAGATCAGATCTACCAGGGAGTGTTCAGACTATCTGATCACTGCTATAGATTTAGTGGTAAGTTGACATAGGAAGACACTGAGGGATATGTATTATCCTTCAAGACATTATAGGATATGTATCATGTGGTAGGAAACAGTAAATAAAGTTTCAAAAATCATGACTCATCACCCTCCAAATGTTATTCAGCTCCAATGCTTTTAAAAAATTCGTAACCTTTCTAAATATCCTGCTCTGGGCAGTACTTATCTGTCCTGGTGTCTCATCAGATGACCTTAGGACTTGGTTAAAATTGCCCCAAGAGGAAAATTGAATAGAAAGAGGAAACATTTAAGATAGAAATTTTCCCTTTAGGTAACTTCTGATCTGAAGCATCTGCCTCCTTCATCTAGCAACTCAATTGTTAAGCAATATATAGAGCTGGTAAAATCGCCGTGCCTCTCTCCCACTCAAGAAAGAACAAAGGCTCAGTTTCCCTGCCTTTCAAATGTTTTTGTTTTTTTCTTTTAATAGCACAATGGCAGGTATATCACTTTAGTCTTTGTAAAGTCCTCTTTCAGCCAGGCCTTAAAAAAATTATAGAAGTAATTTTCATCAGTTCCATCGCTCTATCGCTATTATATTATTCTTTTTTATTTTCAAAGCATATCTCTTCTTTCAACTTAAGTATTACAAATATTTGTAAGTCATTAACTACTCAACAGTAAGGATTTTATTTTAATACTAATTTAATCCTTTAGAAGAGCCACTGAAGATCAGGCTTTCTTCTAGGTCTTGACAAAGTATTGTGATTTCTTTTCTTTCTGGTCCCAGAGCATTTCCTAGTATATATTAGAGCCCTAAAATTGCTGAGAGAGGTCACACTTAGCCAGAATTTGCTTCCCCATCAGCACTCTCCGACTGTTTAGTCCCTTCCCCTTGTCACCTTCCCAGAAACACAAATATCCCTTACTGCAGAATAAGGGTAACAAATCAGTTTCCCTAGTCCTCTTCTAGAGAGGGGTCTTCAGCTCCTCCTCAAGAGAGCAATGGAAGGGTCTTGACTGAGAACCTGAGTGAAGTTGTGGCCCTGTGATATATTTGTCAAAGACTGGCATCCTTGCTCAGTTCTGCTCTGCTACAATTGCACCTTCTCCTTCCCAGCACTTTCAGCCTCAGAAAACTCGTTTTCCCACACCCATTTCCAGGAATTATTTTCTGTGATGCTCCACCTTCCACTTCGTATTCTCTCCTGCATATTGTTCTTTAGTCTTAATCAGATCCTCTTGAATACTCACGTTTGTGATTTAATCTTTTTATTTGTGGTCTTCTTATCCCTGTACTTTAATTTCATCTTTATTTAGGCTGTCAGCTTGCTATGCCATCCTCTTGATGTCTACATCAGATTCAGATTGTATTTCTAGACTGTTTTCCAACCACATTCAGTTCTTTAGGGATTTGTTCTATTCCTTTTTCTTTTTTATGATGTGTCCTTGATATTCACTAAGGTATTTGAAAGAAAGACTTCATATTTTATATTTGCTGTTCTAAAACAGGTCATAATATTGCTCACTTCTTCCCTGTAAAAGACTACAGTCTTCTTCAGAATCTTATCCTCTATTTAGAAGAGTGCAATCTTCATATTATGAATTTGTTGGCTGGGGTACAGAGAGCTTTCTGGGCTCAGTCTACGATGATAGCTGGATTTGTTTCCAGTTGTAAAAGAAGTGAAGATTTTGCCTGAAGTATATGAAAGGAACTCCCATCTTTACGCTACCTGTGAGCTTCCTCTCCTCACTCTTATATTACTTTTTCTTTTATGATTTTTCTCTACAAACTCCTTCTGGTTTTATTCTTGATCAAAACTTGATTTATTTTGCAGCTTTGTTCCTTGTTGCAAGTTTTTCCACCCTTCTAACTTTTTTAGGCCAATGACCCTGCGCGCTAAATCCTTCCACCAGATTTAACCACACAAATCCTCACCTCTGTGGAGGATTTTAAGCGATATGCTTTTATGATATCTGGCTAGTGTTAACTCTCTAGCAACTGGGCTTGGTTTTGTCATTTTCCTTTTCTGGTCTCTGTTTTCTTTCCCCCTTGAGGCAACTGTCTCTGATAGTACAGGCACAAGGTGTTGTTCTGTGTTAAGATCTCTACTGAGGTATTTTTCTTTGGTCAGGGGGTGAGAGAGTAGGAGGAGAGCTAGTATAGTTTTTCATAGTGGTCCCCTAAATAGCAGAAGGCAGAGAGAAATGATATTTGCAAATCATCTCATCTCCTCCTTAAAGCTCCAGTTTGAGCAGCCATCTGCTCCTGCAGCCCCTGGTGGTCCCCTAACAAACCATTTCTAACGCATTCATGAGGTCAAAATTACTTCAGCTGAAGCCAGTGGCATGGTTTAGCTATCCAGGGAATGTAAGTATGTATAATTAAGGCATTTTTTTGGGACTACTCGAATGGCAGTTGCAGAAGCACATGCAGAGGCAGTGACAAGCTGAGTTTGAGTTCTGCATAGAACAATTTGTATCACATTCCTTTCTTGTTCACAGCTATTTCATGCCCCTAAACAGCTACAATTCCTCCGAAGTGAAGGAGCACTTAAGTGGCAACTCCCTGTGTGAAGAACACACAACCAGGACAGGGTGTAGTTTTTGCTCTCTGCATATCCCAAGCTGGATGTGGGATCTGCCCAACTCAAACCTCTTCTGGAGAATTAGGCAGCAATTTGACTGTCTCACCATGCCCTACGCCCAGTATCACTAATGGTGTCTTTTTACCAAGAGCAAAGAAACGCTTATTGACATAGCTTGTTGGGCATCTTCCAACTTCAGGTTTTTATTTTAAAACAGTGTATCTGAAACTGTCCTCTGAAACCTCTTCCATGGTCCCCACTGTGACAACTGAGACTCTGCTTCCAGTTTCGACAAGGATGACGTTTCGTCAAGGATGACATTTCTTATTGAAAGGAGAAGGACTGACTCATTTACCCTCGGGTAGCATATAACCTGATCTAGTTAAAGATGTCCCTGCTGACTTTAGGGGGATTGGACTAGATGACCTGTAAAGGTCCCTTCCAACCCAACACGTTCTGTAATTCTATGATTCTATGGTCCAGAGATGGGACTACCGGCATGGGATGGGAGACAGAAAAGTCGTGATTTGCTGCTACAGCTCATTTCATAAGGACAATCCCTGTCAAGAGTGTACTGCTTAGCCATCTGTGCCACACGTTCACGGCACCTCCGTCATGCTGCTAAATAACGCCTGGGAGATGGCAAGTAGAGTATGGATAGAACATAAAAGGCCATGAAGGTTACAGAAGAGCAACAGGTAGAGGAAATCAGAAGTGAGGCGTTCTTTGTGAAACTCTCACTCTGTACAAATCATTAAAAATTTGGTATGCCAGAAGAGAGTCTTTAGGCTTTTGCTTGATTTTTCTTTAAAGATTTCAAGAGCTTTTGGCTTGTATGGAATGGGAAACAATCTGAAATCTCACAAAACTGAACAAAAAAAATCAAGCTTTGTTTATCTTTTTTCTTGAATAAGAAGGAAAGATGAACCTCTGGGTTGGCATTCAGAATGCCTGGATTCAATTCTTGTTTCTCCTGTGAGCTTCCTAGGCAAATTACTATTCTCCTGCATTCTTCCAGTTGCAGAATGGAGTACTTCCGTTATCCTACCAGACATCCAATTTGCCTCTTTGCCTGCACATTTCTATTTGTGTTTCTGTTATGGCATCTTCCTTAAAAGGTTCTGAATTCATAAAAATCCTTTACCCTTTCTTTGAAGTCTGCTGTGACCTTAAGGAATTTTAGATAGTGCTAAGAAGAAATAGGTCATGCTCATGATATACTTCAAACTTCAGAACAGAAGCATTGCACAAGATCATAAATCTGGCAGACATGCTGAGCTAGCCATATTTAGAAAGATCCAGATCTTTTCAATGTTCTCCATTATTTTGTATTCTAAAAACTAGGAAACTTGGATCATTTAAAAAATATCCACCTCTCAAAGCCATTCTGACTCACTGATCACGGATGAATCAGAGGAGCCAGGCAAACTGTATTTCTGGAACAGTAAGTAATTCTGCTGCATCAGGATTTGAGTCTAAACCCTAGTTCAAGACAATAGGTAAGCCTGTGTTTCAGTCCCCCTTTTGGGATAAAGAATATTCTAACAAGCCCACCCGTGTGAGAATGTTCTCTGGAATCAAAGCAGCGTGTAGCAGCCTGATGTGGAAATGTGCTGAAAAGAGTATAAAATTGACCTTAAACTTGACTATAATACAGCTTTATGTGATACCATCTAAGGATAGGTACTGATTGTGGTATAGCTGCAAGCTAGGTCTGAACTTGATTCCTCCCTAACTGGCAGATCTGGTATGTTATCTGGGACCACTTCAAACAGTCCTCCTGGCCCAGCGGTGGGTTCCCACCCCTGCATTTGCACTGGCTCCTGTAGTCACACAGCTGCAAGTGGAGCTGGCTCGGTTTGCTGCTCTGACAAATAACCATCCTCCACAGGAAAGAAGAAAAAAAAAAAAGCAAGCATAAAAAAAAAAGGCAAAATAAAAAGAGAGTAGTAAAGATAGATATTTGTTTTCTCTTAGATCAGAAAGCTGAACCATTTCGCCCTACGGCCACACAATCACTAGACTGAGAGGAAGGAAGGCTGTGGGAAGTTGCAGCTGTGGGTAATGGATGGGGATTGCTCATATTCGCAGCAGCCTGCAGTCACACCGTATTAGGTGTAATGTGAAACTGCGCCCTTGGTTGCTAAGAGAGATCTTTGCTGGCTTGCTTTGAAATAGCACGTTAGCTAAACTACTCAGCAACACTAACATACATCGCACATGGGTGCTATTACAGGAGATCTCTGCCATTCAGACTTCGCTAAGCTGAGCAACTCGGTTAGCCAAATGTTAAGTGCTGCTTCCTCTGCTCCTCCTGCTTTCTCCTCTGCCACTATGGTATTTTTTTGTGTTTAGTTCATACTGCTTTAAGAAATCTTCTCTCTACCTTCTGGAAAAATACCAGTGCTTCAGCTAACCCCCTTGGGAATATGTCTGAATGAAATCTTAGACTAGCAATGACCACATTACAGTGTTTTCACAAAATCTGAAGAGTGAGTGATCCCAAAAATGCTCTGCTTGTTAAGGTTTCCCTATCACTATTACAGGAGTCATACGTTGAAAGACACATATTGGAAATAAGATGTGAGAGCACATTATAAATACAAATGTGACCTTGACTGATTTTTTGCACTCAGTTGTGACATGCATGATCTAAGATCATGAATGCTTTTTATAGACAAAGAATGCCTCTATCATTTTAGGTTTATTTGGTTAATCTATTTCGTAGTCAACATTTACGAATTTTCTTTCCAGATGCTCATTTGTTCTTGTATGTTCTTCAAATCAAATTGGCAAGTGATTAGTTTTTAATAAAGGATATGACTTTGCAGATGCCAAAGGGAATATAAAACCTGGTGCAGTGCAGCAGTTTTGTAACATTGAGATCATCATTAAAACAAAATGCAAAGTTAATATGCCTACTTAATTTGATGCTTAGGTCAGGTTTTGTGAAGTGTCCAAGTGAATAAGCATTTCAACTCACTTTGTTAATTATAGCAGGTAACACAAGTGACCACAGTGTTTCAGCTTGCAAGATAATTTCCATGTTGTGAAACTACCTTAATACATTCACAGCTTTCTGAAAACATTTACTTCTTGAAATGAAACTACTTTTTCTTATTTCTGCCTGGTGGTGGTCTATTTTTGTACAAAAGAGCTATGAGGGAGTGTTCAAGTGTGTGGAGAAAAGAAGCTATGGTAAAATAAATTAGTATTTTTGAGTTAATCACTCATTCTTTTCTGAACAGACAATTTCTTGAAAGTCACAGAACATACATCCTAACTTAAAGCCCAAGGGAATTAGAGGGAAGACCCACAATAACTTCAGTGCACTTTAGATCAGGTGTACTGTCTTTAGGAGAGAGACCTATCCTTGGTTGTTCTAAAAATATTTGGTTTTGAATCAGAGACCTGCTATTATGGAGGTAACATTGAAAACTATGGCAGACCTATTGTTTGCTGAACCTGGACCTGTGGTTCCCAAAAGACTTATCTAGATACAGAATACTGTTATTTACATCAGTAAATGTCAAATCAGTCTCTTTATGTCAGAAAGAGCAAATGCACAAAAATGACTTTCCCAAACCCCACACCATTTTATACTAACAGTCATATTTGTACAAAAAATACATGCTCAACACAGAAGAATGAAACAGCTGAAAATCCTTATTTACGATGCATTAATGTTTCTCTCATTTAAGTTAATGGGCTCTCTTCTTTATTTTTTTGGGAAAGACTAAAAATTAGTGCTTTTTTAAAACAACACCTTTTCCTTAGCCCTTATTTAAAACTGGAAATACAACATTTATTAGCTGAATATCTATTAAGCTTTCAAATTCCCAGGAAAATAGAAAGCACCAGACCAGCAAGTTCTTCAAGCTGAAGAACTTTTGGATAAGTCATTATCTAAACATGCAACCTTAAGGAGAAAAACATATCTCTGTGCCCTTCTCCCACATACATGTGGTGAGCCTATTATTAAATCCTCAGTGAAATTGGCATAGTTACAACCACAGCCAGGCTCAGGAAATGCTGAACATCAGTGACAGGAACATCACTTAAGGTGGCCATCCTTAAGACAGTTCATAGCATCAAAGAGGGAGAACACTAGATTCTAGGAAAGAAGATCCAGCACCACAGATTTTTCTCTGCGACCTTAGATCAGTAATGTCAGAAGGATTTTTCTCTGCTCATTTAAACGGGTCTTTTCCAACCTGAATTATTCTATGATTCTATGATTCTATGAAATTCCAGAAATTTCAAATGTCATCTAGGTGCTGCTTTAAAGTCAGGGAAGAGAGACCAGCACCTCTGCAAAGTTTATTCCTCCCCATCACAGGATGGGATGAATGCCTAAGCTATTGCAGCACGGTACAACCCTAGATGACCAGCTCACAGAGAGACAGTTTTCAGATGCAAGATGAATTCTTCTTCTTGCCTTCCTAAAGATACCCTGTTTCTTAATATTTCAACTGTAAGATTATCCCTAACTATAAGAATAACAGCATCTCCCTAGTACATAGAATTTATTTAATGATCAGTACACATAAAGATGGAAATAAGAAATACGTATTCACCTAGAGAAGATAGACAAGCTCCAGAACTGACTCCTGGTTGAAAAAGGCATCTCTGTAGGTCATTACACAGCTTCATTTAAGTGAGCAGGAAAAACTGCATCTGGCTGCAGGATTAGGGCATGTCACCAGCTATTATCTCTCTTTGTGTTTTGGGTTAAATATCTTGCTCACTACTGTTGCTAATCTATTCCATAAGACAGACATACGGCTACCGTATCATGAATTTGGCTGATATTATGAGAAACACTAATTTTCGCACATACCAACTAAATTATTTCAACCTGAATGTTGTGTTAATGTAGGTCTTTCCATTTAATAGCATTATGAACCTAAACCACACAGTTCTAATTAAAGAAGTCTTAAAATGTATATTCAATACTTGGCAAATAAACCTTATGAAACACATGGAGACCAGCCTTTTAAGGCAAATGATTGGGTTATTTCTAGACACAGATATTCAAGACAACATACTTTGTTCAGCATTTTTGTTCCTGAAAATATTTGCCTTGACTCTTCAATATTTAGGAAGCGGGTACAGATATTTTGAAAATTTCCATATAAATTATGGTGAAGAACAACATCTTTGGACATTAATGCTGTATTAACAAGCCTCCAGAGAAATACTTGTGTTGTAGAAACCTGTTCTCTTTCAAAGTATTTTCAAATATATTGATACTTTCAGACTTTCATGAAATGTTTTGTGCCTTGGAAAGTATCCCTGGTATTTTTGGTCATATTTCATGCAAGTCATCACATGCACCAGTTTAAAACACTGTGGGACTGTGACTGAAAGTGATCAAAAATAAATATTTGGGGTTTACAGTGAAATAAGCCAGGATACCCCAGTTTCTCCATTTTTACTTCAGCTTTAAGAAAAGCAGTTGTATTCAAGAGCTCAAGCCAAATTTTCAAACTAGAGATCTTTCAGTTAGTGGCTTAGCTTCAGTTAGCATCTGAAAAAAAATGACCTAATTTTGAGACATGAAATCAATAGGAACTCCAGATACTGAATATCAGAAGTCTGTAAACCAGTTCTGTGTATTTATATGGCTGAAGATAATGACCGACTTTCAGAAGAGCTAAATGGTCTCAATTAGAAATAAAGTTACCAATTCTTGAAAGCAGGCCCTGTTGTTATGAAGTACTGATCTATTCCTTTACATTTTCCATCTTTTAAGTTTTTCTTTATGATGAAAAGGGAGAAGAAAAAAGTCTTCCTTCAGCAGAATAGATCTAACCAGCCTGTGCAGGGCATTTATAACCACAGCTGAATTGTGCCCTTTCGTACTTCGATATGAGGCAGGAGTACCTTTGTTGAAGTTAATGGAATTACTTTCATTTTTTTTTCAGAAAAAAATCCACCAGTTTCATAGGTTATATATGTTAGTTATTTTTCAATCCAAATTTAAATATGTAGTTCTCAAAACAGGATTGTTGCAACTTTTCTGAAACTGAAAAGGAAGACGAGTTTGCAGCAAGGCTTCAGCTGCAGTAAGAAGTTTGGAGCTTCCACTACAACATTCTGTAAATAATTCTCATAATAAAGGGGGCAAATTGGTTTTACAGGCACCGAGTTCTTTTGTACAGTTATCAAGAATTACGGTTACATTACGTAACGTGTTACGTTATGTTTTACCTTAGGTTTTTCGTTACGTTACGTTTTGCATTAGGTTTTCCATTTTACCTTAGGTTTTCCATTACGTTACGTTTTACGTTATGTTACCTGTCCTGCAGCCCCCGACCAGAACCAGCAGCCTGCCCGAAGCTCCAGGCTACCACGCCCCAGGCCACTCCCCTCCGCCCTTCCCACAAGGCCCTGCAAAAGGGGCAGAGCAAACCTCTGCACACACAAAAGGGGCCAGAGGGGCAACCCCTGCCCCTTTAGTCCTTGTCTTCCCTCAGAGGGCAGAGGTTGGGCTGGGTGCAGACAGAGGCTACTGACACCAGCAAGAGCAGCTGCTCTGGGCGTGCGGCAAGAGGAGAGATTTTACAGCTCCTTCCCCAGGAAAGGGGGAGAACAGGCAGGGACAAGGGAAATAAAAGAAGGGCACACCAGCACCCAGGCGGAAAATTCCCGCACCCATGATGGACCTGTGCCACGCTGCTGGGCTCTGTGGCCATCTGGCTTTCTTCTTCTTCGTCTTCTTTGGCCTTTCTCTCTCCCGCCCCCCACCGCACTTGAAGAATAAATACTCCAAAGAACACGAAACAGTGACCTCGTTGGGGTCTTAATC
>NW_009717481.1:359-15730 GCF_000703405.1 Apaloderma vittatum | reverse complement strand
CCCCAAGCCTGTAGCGTTGCAGGATCCTACACTTGGCTTTGTTGAAATGCTCTATTGAAATAGTAAAACTAGTAAATATTATGAGATAATCAAGAAAATCACCTTTCAGTGTTAGCTGAACATGCAGAGTTTGTCTGTGCTACTTAAAGGAATAGACACTAGCAAAAAAGCGAAAAGGAGGTGCTCACTTTCCTCTCCAGAGAAGGTGCTTCAGAGAGAGGATACCCTGGAAGGGAGCATTTGACAAATCAGGTTGGAACCACCAGCCCCATCCATGTGAGAGGAGTTGAATGATTGTTGGGAAAAGACAGAGGGAGGCAGACAATGCCCAAAAGTATCTTCTACTGCCAGAACCTGATGCTGATAACTGGATGAATGCACGGTCAGGGGGAAATGTCTGCTAATGGTACTGGCAGAAATGTCTTGTGTGAGAAGGGAATATCTAAGATACTTTTTCTTAACAGATGGATATATCCTGAGGAAAATATTTCTGTCCCCATTTCAAGTCTGGTAATCACAAATTCTGTGGAAGTTCAGTTCTCCTGGATCACAGAATCACAGAATGTCAGGGGATGGAAGTTTGACTCACTTAGGCCTCACTTAGGCCTCTTCTGTTTGGTTAGACTCCTCCCTAAACCCCAGAACTTTGGCTCCTTTTTCAGAGCGGACAAGCAATATCCATAGTAATGTTATTAGTGTTGATTTCACACAGGAACTTCATGCTTTGTTAGAAAATGTGGCAGGGTTTCCTCCAGTAATTGCATGACTCACCATCTCCAAATTGGATGTTCCCCAAGAGAAATTCCATAGCTTAAGCATCCTCCAGTCAATAGACATTTCCTTTGAATAATGGAATAATGAAAAAAGATTCTCACAGCTGGTAGTAATGCTATGTAGATATAGAAATTCTGCTTTCTTACAAATCTTGGAAGCAAGCAGTAGTCTCTGTGGATTTGGGACAGAGAGAGAATGAGCCAGGAAATCTGGTGCTCACACAAGGTCCTTTTTCCACCCTCTGAATACGTAATTAACGTCAATCTTTTGTTAGAAAACTAAAGACCCCTAGTACAATCGGTTAAATTTAGACAAGAGTAAGTATTCAGAACATGGAAACCAGGGCAGATAAATTAGAAGGCATGAAACAGAACAGCTAGATAAATGAAGCAAATAAAAATTCTTAAAGGGATAATATCCATTGGAATTGTATCTTGGAAATGCAGAGAAAAGTTTGGATTTCACATGTAAGTGCAAGCCTCTGAACTTAGGAAAGATTTCACCTGAATAAAGCAGGAAGCTGCCTTTAAATGTAAATAATCAAGTCAAGAAATTATATTGTTGCCACTCAGAATATTTTGCTCCCAAGAAAATAAAGCACTTAAATAGTGTAGATGTCATGACACTTGGAGAAACTGAGGGAATTTTTTCTAAACGCTCTTAAATGAGTCATCCTTGATTACAGATCAGACACTTTTGCCAGTTCCATTGTATGAGATCAGAAAGTGATTGGAGTCAGGTATTCAGAGATAAGCAAAAACCTGTTGGAAGATGTAAATTGGCTTTGGAGAAGGACTTGTCAAGCTGCATATATCTCTCTAGATAGAATGAAAGACATCAAGATAGAAAGAAAGCAAGATGAAAAGAAAGCAGGAGGCAGTCACACAAAATCAGAGAATCATAGAATGGTTTGGATTGGAATGCGCCTTTAAAGGTCATGTAGTCCAACTCCACGGAGTAAGCAGAGACATCTTCCCGTCAGATGCTCAGAGTCCCGTCCAACCAGACCTTGAGTGTTTCCAGGGATGGGCCATCTGTCAGAATTGCTTTTGGAACCTTCCACTACTCGGAGCAACCAACCCCCTCTTCTACATCTCAGCTCTGGCACTTCAGCAACACTTGGGTTAGAACTCCCTTTACTCCTAAACCATGTCCCAAGACAGAGTCTGTGGCTTTCTTTGGGGAAGAACCCTTGCCTGCAGCAGTGTCAGGGGCACCACTAGCAAGCTCCAAGACACCAGGAGCTGGACTTACAGGAAATAGGGTAACAGGAAAGAAAACCGAAAGGAAAAGGTACAGTAGAGAACTTAGAAGAGACTCGAGGGAAAAAGGTATTGCAAAGTAGAAGTTTGCATGAGATAATAGCACAAGGAAAACCCAACATCTTACAAACACAGCAATATCTGAGACTTCTCAGAACACGTAGATTCTGAATGCCTTACTGAAAACTGCCATTTAGTTACCTGTGATTTCTGTGAGTAAATAAAAGTTCCAATATTAAATAATTTTCTTTTCTTTTTTTTTAAAAAGCAAGGATAAGGAATTTCACAGCGCTTTAAAAATCTAAGTAGAACCATTCCACTAACAAGATCTCATATACCCTTTGTTGAAGGTCTCCTTGTGAAAACTAAACATCACAAGATAGAAGGGTGAAAATTAAACCTTATTGTGAGGAGAACTGCCTTTGTGTACTGCAACCACTACATTCTAGGGTATCATGGAGAAAGCTGATGTAGGGTAGTGGGGTTTTTTTCAAAAACAGTCAAGTGAGCAACACTGCAGAGCTGGAGAGCTGGAATTTACATCTGCACAGTAGCACCACTTTCTGCCAGGAGCACTCAAATCCCACAGCTTCCTATGGATTTTCTTTTTAAATAAAAAACAACCAAGGGAAAGATTTCCATTTGATATATAATGTCTGAAGAGTACATCACAGTTAAGAATTTTTAAAACTAGATCAACCATTAAAAGCAAAAGTACTTCAAACAAACATGCTTTTTTGGGGGGTACTTAAGCCTATTTTATGTGAGACAGTTGGGCATAAATTTTTTTTGGTTTTGTGCTTTTAAGGGTTTTTTCTTTCATTCTCAGGGGTCCTCTGAGTCGAAATCAAAACCAGATATTGCTGTCTTTTATAATTAGATTTAAATAGATTAAGTTGGATATATATTTTGTGCAGGGTGTTTAAAATAATTAACCTCAAAATGACCAGAGGTAGTCTTTGAATTTCGTACCACTTAAGACAAAGTGATGAAATTTCACAGTGATATTGGTACTACTGGTTCTTTGAGCAGACTAGCAATAGCTTAGTAATGTTAAGACAATAAGCACTAGAAAGTAAGAGGATCAAGACACATTTAAATGAAAATTTAACACCGGGTAGATACAGTGAAATCTATGATGCTAGGTTTTTTATGTACTAATACATTCAGGGTGTCTTTCTTACAAGTTTTTAAAAAGGAAACAATGTTTTTTCTCTCTTTTCCCTTCTCCATCCCTCCCTCCCTCTCTCCCTCCCTCCTTCCCTCCCTCCCTCCTTTCCTTTCCTTCCTTCCCTCCCTCCTTTCCTTTCCCTCCCTCCTTTCCTTTCCCTCCCTCCTTTCCTTTCCCTCCCTTCTTTCCTTTCCCTCCTTCCTTCCTTGTTTCTTGGCATGGGCTCCATGACTGCAATTCCTGTTGGCTTTAAGTCTGGAATATCTTTGAAGTTGTTCAGGAGTACCACAGCATGTGACAGAGTGCCATAGTTGTATCTTCATTTGCTAATACAAGCAAGTGGATCCTTTTTAATATTTATAAAATACAGTAATTTCCTGTAAAGAAGGAGCAGAAAAATATAAGGACATAAAAGACTGTTTCCTGTAGAAAGATTATGACTTACTATCAGCAGTTTTGGATGTCCTCTCCCAGTAGAGCTCTGATTCTCCTTTGGCTTAATTTAAATAGACTCTAATCAATAGGCATGTCCTTGGAATAATAGAAAAGATTGTTACAAGTATTATCACAACTGTTAGTAATGCTCTATAGTAGAAAATTTATCAAAATTGACTGAACTGTTCCTTTATAGCAGACCTAGACTATTCAGGAAAAGTAACTGAAATCAGTGAATTTCCAGTATGAAAATGAACTAAATTATAACCCAGGTTTATTTATTTTAACAAATGATTAGTTGCTGTCATGGATTACATAAACAGCAATTTGAGTTTTGTGAGGTTTGTTTGTATTCTTCTACCATGTCAAATTTCCCACTCTTGTGTTTTGGACTGTTGTTCAAAGGTTTTCCTGATACAGTCTGTAGTAGTTGCTTCACTTTTAGTCTCAAATAACTTCTTTTATTTCTGAATATACATTGCATGTCACTGAAGTCGGATCCTCTGCAGAACACCTGCCTCCCACTACTATGACTGAGCCAAATCTGTCCCATGCTGCTGTCAGTGATCCAGCTGTTGGTGTTGACCACTCTTTCTCCTAGTCCTCGGTACATAAGCACCATTCATCAAGATGAAGAAGTAGTCAGTGTATTAATAAACATCTATGGTCACTGTCCTAATTCTACTCAGTGGTGTTTTTCCATAATTTTTTTTCCTTTTTTTCCGTAGAAAAATAACTGTGTCATTTCTTCATATGCTCAAAACCAAACAACTCTCCTCCTCCTCTTCTAACATCCAAAACAGGTGTTTGTGAAATTCACTCTCGCTCTTAAACTGAAAGAAACTTCATTGCTTTCTTTTCAAGTAAATTTTGTTACATAACTGTGTAAGATACCTGCAATAACTGAAAATAAACAACAGCATTTACTCTAATTCCTCATCCGCAAATGAAAAGGCTCCAGTGTATTTCTTACATGGGAAAATTGTGCTTATATGAAGGTCTGATAAATACATTAAAGATTGGCTCACATTCAAAAATCTCATTGCAGGGACAGAGATTCTAGACCTCTGAAAAACAAGAAAAATATAGTTTGAAGAGAATTTTGTATTCTCTGCTGGTATCTCTTCTTGCTTATTCTGTCCATTTAGACTTCTCTAGGCATGTGCTGTCATAAAGAGGAATCTGGAGTAGATGTACTTTATGTTCATTCCAGTGTTATTTTTATATGCCTTTCCTTGAATAGATGATGATAATATAACCAAGGGTGCCTAACTATTGTCTGTGCAGCCAGCAGTATTTCACTGTTTATTTTTTTTCTTGTCTTTATAACTTCTACGAGCTTTTTCTTTGCTTTGTTTCTGTCTTGGGTTATTTTAAATTATTGTGAAGGGAGAATTATTTTCATGAAAATATACAGCTATTTTGACAGTAGCAGTGCAGGCATTGCTGCACAAATGGTAAGGAAGTTGTCTGACCTGTGAAGAAAACTCTGATCCCTTGCAAACTCAGTTTACCTTTTCAGCTCAGGCTAGAAAGTGTTTAGATTTCTCTCTGATAAGCCACAGAAACTGCTATTTGTAAGGAGTAGCAAATTTAAGGACCTACAGAAAAATTGTTTGCACCTTCCTTTTCATTTCATTGGTAACGCATTTGTTCATTCTTCCCTGCTCCATTAATGTAGAGGACTGAAGTGGGAACATAGCAGAATCCTGCAAAATCACAGAAGTATTAGAAAGGACAGTTATGGATGAGATGTTCACTCTCTCTTCCAGTACAAGACCTGAGGAAAGGAGGAGCATCAAATAGATCCTTCTGATTATTTTTGTGGCCCTCCTCTGGACTCACTCCAACAGGTCCATGTCTTTCTTGTGCTGAATGCAGTACTTAGGCAACGGTCTCACTAGAGCAGCGTAGGGGGACAGAATCACCTCCCTTGACCTGCTGATCATGCTTCCCCTGATGCAGGATACAGCTGGCCTTCTGGTGTGCGAGGACACCATTGCCAGCTCAGGAAATGCAATCGATTTAAATCAAATGGCTCACTTGTAAGTAACTAATGATCACAGAATCACAGAATCACAGACCCAAAACATGGAGAGGTTCACTTGTGTTCATATAAAATTACAGCTGAGATAGTTATCTGAACATATACAAATAATCTGAACTTTGTAGCCTGTAAACACACGCTGAAATTTTTGCAAGGATGGACATCTTGAACTATGCATTTTTAAATCAGGCTGAAACTAATGGGACAGAAGTGTTTGTGAAGTATTTTGGCAATTTTGTATTTCTTATCTAATGAAGATCGATATGACATATAAGCTTGTCAATTATTTTTTTTTATCTGAACAGCAGATTGATCTATGTTTGTTTCAGTTTCAGAGTGCAGCTCACCTCACTTTTTATTTTAATTAGATTTCTTCAATTTTTTTTTGGAAAAAGATTGTCCTGTTGTATACAGCTTGCTTTACTCTGCTGAACTTCAGTCTTTTATAAACTTCTAACTTGCAAAATTAGTTAAACGAGTAGCCCATCTATCCAAAGCTGTTTGTGTGGAGAAATGCACGTTCATTAACTTCACTGGGCTCTTAAATAGTTTTGTGACTGTGTCCTGCAACTTCCTTGTTATCTGTATCTGAGGTAGCTATTTAGAGCAGGATCAGGTCTGATAACACAGTCTACATCTATTTTTGTTTCCCTGAGCCAGTTAAAAAGGAATTAGGCATATCACAAGCCCAGCAGAATATATGTAAATATGTTAAGGAAGATGATACGTTTCTTCACAGAAGGAGGTTTATGCACATCAGTCCTCATTTTCTTATGGGGCCACTAGACTTTATTTCATAAGGAGCATATTCTACTAGTCTTATTTACTCTATCAGTATGCTGCTTATCATGATCTAGGATATCCAGATGCAGTCCTAAATTTGGATTTAAAAGCTGACAAAGAAGAGGACTAAGGACACGTGTCACTCCTGTGCTTTCCTTCTGAAAAGACAGAGAGTACAAACCATCATAAAACTCCTCTGAGACATGGACTCAATCAAGCAGAAATTTTGCAAGAAGCAAAAGGAAGTTTACCTTCGAGAGAACTGTTCCAGTCACTAGCACATGTAAATACACATAACCTCACTGTCAGGAGGACAGACATTTAATGAGGGCCAAAGCATAGTAAAAACAATTAGAGGCTGTTTAGTCCTTGGCTATAACCTTTGGATATGTGGCATGTGCTGTGATGTGAAGGGAGGAAGTGGCCATCTCTACCATCAGTGATGTTAGTTTCAGTTTCAGATGTAAAGAATAATTTTTTAAAATTTCTTCTCCAAATCTGAATACTGTCCGAGAAAAATGTTTTCAGAAGCTTTCTTTGGATATTTTGAAAATGCCTGATCCAAAAGAAATAATTATTTTGAAATTATATTTTCTGTTCAACAGCATAGATGCATCTATGAATGTGTTACTTTTGGAGACTTGTATTTCTGCTGGGAGTGAATCTGTTGGCTCCAGATTGATGTGTGGAGGTGAGGTGTTGGATTCCCACAAATACACCATGAGAAAGCAGTCTTTTACCTCTTTTGCATGAAGAACAGCCTGAATGTATAAGTTTATTATTCGGTGCAGTACTGATGCTTTTTTTTTTTTTGCAAGTACTATAGTCACTGTATAATCTTCCTAGCACATCTAAGGGCAGTGGGGTGTTCTCCATCTCTTAGTGAGGTGTCCCAAAACCCTTCCTCTTGGTCACGCCGTGGGGATTTATCCACGGTTCAGGATGAGCACTGACTGGGTGGCCGATAACAGCGAGCCAGTGAGTACCAGTGCAGGAGTCAACAACTGATGAGGAAGGAGACTTCCTCCTCCACATAGGCTGTGTTTTGGTGCTGCTGTAGAGATGATTTTAAAGGTGGTGCCCTGACCTCCTGTTTTTATGCTTTTCCGCAGGGATCTGCTCCAGTTGTTCCAACACTCTCGTTGCACCGACTTCTTGCTGCTGTGTCAAGGACACAGTGAACCTTTAGACCATCAAATGAATGTTGTGGGCAGACTTCGAAACCAGGGGATAAATTCATGCCCTCTGTGTACATTGCATTTTTCAATCTTATGAAGCTGGTTTCTGGTTTACTAATCTGTTTGGAGGAAAGGGAACTGCATGAGAAATTCCCACAGTGTGAAGTTATTTTCTCCTTCAAAGTGGAACAAACCTAGAAATATTGCAAAGACTGCTCATGCAAATTTTTAAAAATACGTTTATTAAAAATTTAAGCATAATTATACTCTTAGTTTATAGGTTGTTTTGAAAATAAATTAGATATTTTTGAGTGCGTAGCATTTTGAACTTTTCAGCAATACCACAACACATCCTCTAAGGTTTTTCTTCCCCAAATTGAAATACCAGTTCTATTAAAAATTTAATTGTGATTATCTTGTGTTTTCCAGCTGAAAAGTTCTGCCCTGAAGAATGTACAACTACTTTTTCTAAATGGCAAATGAAAAAATACACGTTACTTGTGTCTTGAAGAGAATGCTTAGCACAGCAAGCGACAAACTGATGGCTATCCCAGTATCTATTCTCCAGAAATTTATGCATAGCATAAGATATGCAAAGATTAATCCTGCTTTGAGTGCCAGAGAGCATTGGATAAAATGGATCATCATATGCATTTTTTTTGTTTGATATGTCATTATTCTCTATACTATCATAGCCTTTTCTAAGTAGATAGTTTCTTTCATATACAAATGCAATGGAGATAAAGTTGAGTAGGATACATTGAAAGTATTATTTTAGGAATCAGAGTAAATTTAATTTATTTGCTATGCTAGCCTGTTCTGGATTATGATTTCTAATCCAGTTTCTAATACAATAGGATTAGCACAGTTGTCTTCTATTTTGCTGTCTGATTTTACAGCCTATATGTTACTCGATGAATCAAACCCCAGTAACTTGAAGTCTTTTATGTATTGCATAATAATTTATGTTATCTTTTTGACAGCCATACTTATGTAAATATAATGTAAATGGATTATTTTACTTGTCAAACAGTCCTATTCACCTCGACTTCTTATTCCTTTATGAGTCTGAAAATGAAAACAAAATATTTGAAACAAAAGTTACATTAAGTTGTTTAAATTCTTAGGCCAAGAAAATGCTGTGAATATACATTTCAAATTCTGGAAGGCATTTATTTTGAGCTTCTTTTGTCTTTGGTTTGCTCCCAAGACAGAAGAAAGCACCTCACAACATTTTTCCTTGCCCTGTGAAGCATTTAAGTGTCTCAATGACTCCTCTAATTCTTCGCAGGAATGTTTAGATGTCTATCAGATGGGTTCACTAAAAATACTGTTCAAAAGTCTTCGTTATTTTTTTTCCTTAGAATATCCTCCAAGCTAATAGAAAATTTCTCATTGATTGACGACCCTTTTCTACTCTGAATTATCTTGTGCAATTGGACCACTAACCTGATGCATAACCTAGAGACCTCAGTAGAACTCTTCCAGAAAATGTGGGAATACTGAATAGGATGTTCCTTTTTCCATTTGACTCATCACATCATTTCTCTGTCTTCTACTGATGCCAGTTGGAGTTTCCTGTCTTAAACTACAGGGTTAATTATTGTTTAATTGCAAAGAAATATTGTAACAAGAGCATTTTAATGCCTGTAATGTTTTACCATTTGGCAGATTATTCTTCTGTAGCATTTATAGCTCTGTCATTAGTCAGGAAATATTTTATAGCAGATATCCTCTTTAACGAATGCATTAAAGTAACAATTACAAACATAGAGCTATGATGTACTAGGGATAAACTTAAACTCTGTTCCTGAGCTTCTCTGTCAGGCACAGTACTCAAAATAAAGGCAAAGTCAGTGCAAACCTCACAAAATATTACCAGATTAAACATTTAAAACTACCATCAAAATGCAGCAGAATTCAACTCCCAGATGCCTCTAAAAGCTTAGTGACAACTCAATTCTAGGGAAACCTAGAGTTGGAGCAAATGCTAAAATAAAATGTAACATTGCTAAGAAAAATTTAGGGGGCACTCTGTTTCCATTAGTTTGAGAGTCATGCCTTTACATAACAGATATCATTATTCACCAATAAATATCCATTGGGAACAATATTGATATCTGTTATGTAAAGGCATGACTCTCAAACTAATTCTAGTTTGCATAGATGAGATACACTGAAGTTGAAAGACAGAATAAAAGAAAAATTCTGAGAAAGAACTTAGGAATTTCATACTGTTATCTTGAGGAAAGGATGACCATGACTTCTGCAGGACTCAAGGATCCCCAACCTAAGAGGAGAAAGTCTAAATACGTCTATAAATATTTTCATCATTGTATACTTCAGAAAGATCACAGAGATGCGGTGAACTGTGTCTGCCCTGAAGGAAGTCTATGAAAAACAGGAAGTTTGTGCTTGTTTTTTTTAAAAACTTTTTCCTATATGCAATAAAAACAAACAAACAAGCAAGCAAGCAACCAAACATAAAAAAACTCCACTGTAATTATTGGGATTTCTTGCTTTGACCTCTTAGTGAGAAAGCCTTTCATTGCCTGTTTTTACAGGAAGAAAGACTGTTCAGGAACGCCCAACTTTCCCATTCTCCTAAGAGCTCTGTGAGCTCCCCTGACCTGTTTTCTTGACTTACTAACATACCCAATTTCAGGTGTAAGCTTTTCACTTGCATTTCCTACAAGATAATCACAGTTTTGGTTGTTTTGATTTTTTTCTCCCCACTTTCTGGAGAGTTCATCTTCTTTAATGGATTAATTTAGAATGTAAACATTGATTTGAAGTTCCTTTGCTTTTAAATTAGCTCTTAAATTATAAAAACACGCAATACACATTATGTCCAATAGATGGCAGTGAAACACTGAAAATCCACTAACTTTTGTTTACGGTTTTATTTTTCGATGTTTTCGACAGTGAAAATAACCAGCTGCTGCCCAGTGTTCATCCTTAACAGCAGGCAATAGTGAGCTGCTGTTTTACAGGAATATGAGATTTTCACACGCATTATAAGCTAGTCTTTGTTCTGTCGTATTTTTGGGTGAGTTTTTTCTGCTTCTCTTCCCCATTTCTTAACTCTTGTCATTCACAAAAGTCTGTGCCTCTTATTTTGTTTAAACGCCTATCACTGTTGACGAGAAATTCCTTCCAGTGCTTATCTCTTCATCAAAGTAACATAATCTCTTCAGTGTCTTCAGGATGGTGATTGGCTGACCTGCTGAGTATATACAGATGTGTCTGTGTTTGCTATTCCGAGAAGTATAGAAGCTTGTACGCTTTCATACAAACTGCATAAAAATCATAGGTTTTGCAGCAATCAAGCAAAAGAGTTTCACATGGAGTTTAGAGGAGGAAGGTTGTTTTCCACTGAATGTGATATTCCAAGTTTCATTTGAGTTAAAGTAGGAGTTTTCAGATAATCTTAGAGGAAATATTTTGCATGTTGTTGACTGATTGCCTCCAAGGGTCTTGTTGTTGCCTTTTTATCACGAGGCTTCATGCTAAAATTGATAATTTGTATGCACTTCAGAAAAATGTGAGTTACAAAACCAGGTGATGTCCTGTTTTCATGATTGCACTTTCAGTCTAGAAAGATCTTCAAAGAAAAGTACCATCAAAGCAATATTTAATATTTGAGAATTACCTGAAAAGGCAGAAGGTGTGAAATATTTCCAAAGGATGGACATGATGTCTGATAGTCAAAAAAATTATGCATCCACTTTATAAACATACTTTGTGCTGCACAACACAAATTGCATCCTGTGGAACGTGCACCTTTAATAAAGAAATTATTTTTATAGTTCTATTTCTGTGCCCCACCAACCTCACAGTGAACAATTTCCTCTTAATATCTAATCTAAATCCACCCTTTTTCAGTTCAAAAACTTCACCCCTCATCTTACCATTACACTCCCTAATAAAGAGTCTCTCCCCTTCTTTCCTGTAGGCCCCCTTTAAGTACTGGAAAGTCACTATAAGGACTGCCCAGAGCCTTCTCTTTTCTAGTCTAAACAACTCCAATTCATTTATGGCTGCTTGCAGGAATATGCAACTTTTTCTCTAAAGATTTAAGGTTTTGTTCTTACTTCGTTCAGATGGTTGACTAACTTTTAGAACGGTATTCCTACAAGAAGAGTCCTTGACAAGACGAGCAACAGGAAAGAGAAGATACAAAGAAAAGATAAACTGAAAACCTAAGTAGGGAAGGTTCCTAAGTAATGATTTTACCTGTCACATGCCAAAATTCTCTGCAAGTGTAGATTTCTACTTATTGATTTATCTGGTTGACCTCAACTCTCTCCACAGGGTCTAAATTTAACATTTGTCCCATGATATGAAATACTTAAAAGGCAAACTGTAGGCAAAGGTGTTGGGGACTTACCACTGGTGTTATGTTCCACTGCTGCCTCTTCCAGCAGCCAAATCCCAAAATATAGGCCTGCCATTTTGTGATTCCTTAAGTGCAGCAGCTATTCCGCCCAGCCTCCAAAGACTGCAGTTCGCAATAGAGATTCAGCTTTTTTGCTTTGGTAGTAAAAAAAATCTATAAAATTGACCTTTTTTTTTTTTTTGAACATCAGTTAACATGCAGTAGTTTTTTCCTAACTTCAATATTCATATCTTTTTAGCCGACACCTCTTTCCTGTAACATTATAATAGCTCAGTGGTTTGGATGGATATGATACATCTTTGAATATTATGTCAAAGATCAGCATAAATAGTTCAAAGAATTGTTTGGCATTGGATCAAAATTTGCTTGAAAAAATCTAAGCTTATATTTATACAATAAACTGTGTGAAACAATGTAATTATGGTTCATCATGTCAACTTGAATAAACTTGAAAGGTTTCACTGTTTTTAATGCTATTGTAAAAATGCACCAAAAGTGAAAAACTGAATACTGTGTATTTTCTATTGAACCACAAAAGTAGTCTAAGTCCAGATAATACTAGGGGCCTCATTTAAAACCCACAAACTCCTGAGAATTTAGAGTTAAGTCTAAAAATACAGTCTTAACTTATTTTCATTTAGGTATTGAAGAGGTGGAACTGCAATACCTACGCAGAATGGGGTTAGTTAAGGACCTTAAACAGAGTTTGAAAATATCCACAGACACAGCATTATATGTCGCCAGTCCCATTTATGGATACTGCTATATTAATGACACAATATTTGTTTTAGAGGCCACTGAATATCTTTGCCAGATTAAACATTTGTAATCTGGATCCAACTTTAATATACTCTTTCAAATGGGAAAGCCACAAACAGCTATAGGCAACATCAACACAGTCTCCCTCAATCTGTTAATTTGTCAGAATTACAGACAAGCTAGAGCCAATAATAATAAGCACCTTCCATGAGGACATTAATTAGAATGTTAAAATAATGAGGCTCCTTGCTATGAACAAATCTGAGTTTAGCGTGCTGCAAGAAAATGCTACACTATTTCAACAAATGACTAGCCATAAATTGAGATTAATCCAGTAAAATGAGAGCAGAGTGTAAACATTCTTCCTTCTTTTTATCCAAAGAAGCCCATGATCCATAACTTTTGAATACACCTGACCATCTTATCTTTTTATCATTCAGTCCTTGCTTACTGTTTTAGGTGTGTCTATACATTGGATCTGTTCACTTAAGTACAGACTAGAACATTCTCAGAAATGTCCAGTTGACTTCTTTACATGGAACTGAGGAGATTGTATTGTGTTTTTCCTATAGCCACTGGATTTGCCTTTGCAATTCTGTGGGCTTTCAATGCCTTGGTAATAAGGCAAATGGAGAAGGGAGAGAAGCATTAACAGGAAACACAACATTAACTTGAAGCAACTACACCAGTGGAGACATTTTTCTGGACACAGACTGATAGCAGTGGCTGGTGGACTAGATTAGTGGTACAAACATGGGACAACTAGCCATGAAACTGATCTCAATGGCAGCATAGCTCTTTTTCTGTGAAACTTTCTTCTTCGCTTCTCTCCTCTGCTCTCACAGAGGGATTCTTCTAAAAAGGCAGAATATTTTCCTTGAAAAACAGCCTTTGTAACAAAAGGTAATTGTTGTGAGGCTATGATCAGTTCTGAGGTTGCAAATTGGATATGCATTTGGGCTTTATGCATGTGATGGCTTAAGCTCAACCTTTATGCACTACTTTGCTTACAGCCTACTTATCAATATACGACAGCTCAAAAATAAGCCAATATGCATTTTTAATCTTTTTTCTCTCTTTTCTATTTATGACAACATAGCTTTACAATGCAGTTATTATTATTTTTATTATTTTTAGATAGATATGTATTGACATTTATGGACATGGTTTAGTGGTGGACTTGGTAATGTTAGATTAACTGTTGGATTCAGTGATCTCAAGGATCTTCTTCAACTGAAATGATCCTATGATTCCATGATTTTTAAAATCCTATGAGTCAGAGATGGCTAGGGAGAATGAAGGAGTACACGTATGTAATGGGTTAAGATGGTTGAAAGAAAGGGATGATAAACAGAAAATTGTTTGGGGAAGGCACTCATAGGACTGAACACTGAGAACAGTTTATGCAGGGAATTAAAGATTGAAGTTTGATAATTGCAGCATTTTTAACATGCTGAGAATGAACAAGGAAGAGGAGAATGGAAAAAGAAAGCTGCTTGCAGAGTACCACAAAATGAGCATTAATTCTGCCTTTTTTAGCCTATATCCAGAAGTCTGTGAAAACTCTTATGTTTGTGGAATGGCACACAAAACACCTGCAAGGCCAATGAAAGATTTTCAGGTTTGTTCTGGAAAAAACTTGTGATGGCCACAGTAATAGCTTGTCTGTTTTCATGTTTAAGCAAAGTCATTGAGCTGTAATTAGTGATTGGTGGTTGAGGACCATGTCGTACAGGAAGAACTCTTCAGGGGTTGGGAAGAATGAATTTGTTAAACTAAGCTAAGGGCACCCCATATTACATGGGATTTTTTCATCAAATTCTACACTAAGGAATTTTTCATTATTTGATGGTAGAGCAAACTTGCAGTCCATTTCTTTATCATGTGGGCAGCATAAGGTCTATAAATCATAGAATCATAGTATCGTAGAATCATAGAACAGTTTCAGTTGGAAGATCTTCAAGATCATTGAGTCCAACCTTTGTCCTAGCCCTATCAACACCACTAAACCAGGTCCCTCAGCACAACATCCACCCATCTCTTAAACACCTCCAGGGATGGTGACCCAGCCACCGTCCTGGGCAGCCTGTTCCAATGCCTGACAGCCCTTTCAGTAAAGAAATTCTTCCCAATAACCAATCTGAACTTCCCTTGGTGCAACTTAAGGCCATTTCCTCTTGTCCCATCATTCACCACTTGGGAGAACAGACCAACATCCATCTCATTACAATCTCCTTTCAGGTAACTGTAGAGAGCGATAAGGTCTCCCCTCAGTCTCCTCCAGGCTAAACAGCCCCAGATCCCTCAGACATTCCTCATATGACACATGCTCCAAATCCTGTCCTTGCTTGGTAGCCCACCTCTGTACCCTCTCCAGCATCTCAATGTCCCTCTTGTAATGAGGCTGAGAACTGGACACAGTACTGAAGGTGTGGCCTCACCAAAGCTGAGTACAAGGGAATGATCACCTCTCTGCTCTTGCTGACAACACCATTGCTGATACAGGCCAACATGCTGTTGACCTTCTTGGCCACCTGGGCACCCTGCTGGCTCCAGTTCAGCC
>NW_009717481.1:0-259 GCF_000703405.1 Apaloderma vittatum | reverse complement strand
GCAGGACCCAGCATTTGGCCTTATTGAAACTCATGTGATTGGCCTTGGCCCAGTGATCCAGCCTATCTAGATCCCTCTGTAGAGTCTCCCTACCCTAAAGCAGATCAACATTTCCACCCAGTTTGGTGTCATCTGCAAACTTACTAAGGGTGCAATCTATCCCCTGGTCCAAATCATTGATGAAAATGTTAAACAGGACTGAGACCAGTACTGAGCCTTGAGGGACAGCACTCATGACTGGCCACCCACTGGATTTAAC
>NW_009717480.1:0-76428 GCF_000703405.1 Apaloderma vittatum | reverse complement strand
GAAGCCGCCGTGGGAAACGGGGTGTTAGCGCCGGGCGTGGGGATCCGTCGACGGGCTCCGTGTGTGGTTGTCCTGGGCCCGTAAAACCTTCTGCTGTCAGTTTCACCCCCAGCGAGCTGTGACTGACTTGGCAATGTGCACGTGTCCAAACCACGGGGAGCAATCCTGTTCCCCAGCAAATGCATCTTCGCAATGCAAATACTTATTTATTCGTTTAGCTTGGATGTCGTCGATGTCAGGCTGCAGATACCATGTCGTGTGGACACGAATGTGGTCAGAGAACGTGGCATTGTTTCTCCATGGCAATTGCTCCTTGAAGTGGTTACACATGGCCCCTTGTAGCAGGAAAAGAAATTTTTTGTTTCAAGAAACTCTCTGTCCTGTTTGTGGCTGTGAAGTTTCTCACTTAACTCTTTAGTGGTGCCTCCTGGACTTTTTGGGTTGGAGTCAGAAGGCAGCCTTTTCCTTTTATTTCCATTTCCATTTCCATTTCCATTTCCATTTCCATTTCCATTTCCATTTCCATTTCCATTTCCATTTCCATTTCCATTTCCATTTCCGATGTATTTATTATAAGTAGGCAATATTAATTAGATCTATCAACAAAAGATCCCCATTTTTTCAATGGGATGCAGAAGTCCGTGCCTTACACAGGGTTCTAAAGCCAAAATAGGCACCATGCTGTCACGAGATTACAAAAAGTAGTTTTTTAAGGGCAAAGGCTGTCTCTCACCCCGAACAAGCCCCACATCCTCCTGTTAGCTTGAGATATAAAAGCTGTCAACCTCTGCCAGTTGGGATTGAGCATCATCGTTTGAGTGGTGGCTTTCAGGCATGATGCTGGCTCATGTTGGAAGAGGCAGCAAAGATCTTTAGCCGTTTCCAAAAATGCATTAAGTTTTGCAATATTTCATCTTGATACTTGAATTTTAAGGTAGTTAAACAGTTGTGATTTCAAAGAACTTTGTGGGGGTTGCAGTGTCAGTGACAAAAAACCTCCAGTAAGACTGGGGAATGACCTTTAGAATCTGATGCTAATCAAGGGTAAGTTAGCTGCTTATCCACTCATAACTTGATAAGAAACATAAAAAGGTATAGGATAGGTAAGATTTCCTGTGCAGGGCTTCCTGACTGAAGGCCAAGATGCAGAATGTCGTTCCTGCACTGCAGATGTGAATGGATCTCCCCGTTTTCACTGGGTCCATGTGAAGGCGTCGGACACTTGGGGTGTTTTTTTGGGCTCTGTATGTCATCAAATCATGTAGCATAGCACATCTTCGGACTGCAATTTCAGAAGCATGTTTGAGTTTTTTTCAGTTTGGTGTGCATCTAGCATTTTTTGACAGTCAAACCTTTCTTTTGAGGGGTATTATATTACTAATAACATGATGGTAGTATGGTGATGTAATTTATAGTTAAATTTGTTTCAGTGTGGTTTTATGTGATGTTACAGCGCTGTTCTCTTGCAAATTTCTGTTCACTTAGCATTTGAACCAGTGTAAATATTTTTCATACATTTAAGAAATGAGTGCTTACACTAACAAAGCGTGATCTTGTATTTTGGAGCAATCTTTCCTGTAGGTTAGGTGTAATCTTTAAAGTTGATGAGACATATGTGTAAATGATTTTAATTTATATTTTAAAAGAAACTTCACACATGTGATTTTGATCCTATTCCCCCTTTTATTGCATGCATGCACCCTAATGTCACTCAGTTTGGTTTTATCGTAAAATAACATTGTTCATAAAGGATTTGCTTGATTGTTTCCTATTTAGTCTTTATTGGAAAATGACTTGTTCACTTTTTAGGAGGTGAAGGATTCTCTGTCTCTGGGGCTTCGCCCTAGCGATGGCAAATATGCTTGAGGAAGTGAAAAAACCCCACATTTTATTGGGTGAAAAGCAAGTAACTGTTTATAACATTGTTACTTTAAAAGGTCGCATTATCCAAATTATTGCATTCTCAATAGGAAATCTGTAGTTTGTTTGGTTTTTAACTTCGAAAATGAAATACATCATGAGGGTGATTTTACTCAGCTATAAAAGACAACTGAACAGATGACTGCAAGATGAAGATGAGTGTGGAAGGTCTTAGTCTGAGCACTTAAAAAATCCCATCCTATTACTCCGTGAATAAAAGAAGTGTTCATTGCAAAACCTGTTTTCTTTACCTTCATTTCAACACTCTCAGTCTGATTGCAGTTCTGTGAAGATATTTCTCTAAAGTCACTACGCAAGCGACAGGGTTATGCCCTAAAAATGCTATTTTAGTAGATCTATTGTGGGAATTATTTTCTTCCCCCTACCTTAATCTATAAAGCAGCAAAGAGAAGGAAGAGCTGAGGCTTTTTTGAAAATTACATCTTCTGAGCAGGACCTCCTTCACCCATCACAAGACGCAGCTGAGTGATGACGTCTGGAGGGAGGTGGTGCAGATGGGGTTTGCAGTGAAGATGGGGTTTGCAGCTCAAGTCCTGCCCTGGGGCCGCCTCGCGCCTTGGGCCTGTGAGCACCTGGCCCTGCTCTACTCAGATTTTAAAGCCTGCATTGAGCACTTCTTTATCTGTGATTTCTGCGTATGGGGCCAAAATTGGCCATAACAGCTTTGTTATGAGGCCAGAAGAGGGATGATGGGTTATTTATTTAAAAGGTTTTTTTGTTTTTTTTTTACTGCAATGGTTTGACTTCAGCGTTTTCTACCACAACCCTGTCTGCTGGCCTAGGGAGGGAAAGGGTTGCTGCTCAGTCCACACAGCCATTTGTAAATAATTTTTCAAAGGGACACCAGAGTGCATGGGACATTCTCAGCTTGAGCAAGGGGTCACACCTGAAGGCTTTACACAAAGAAAGGTGTCAGGCCTGTCTTCCTGGGTCCTCATATTTTTGGCTGTGAAGCATCATGTGGCAGAGGCATTGCTCACTCACAGCAGATCTGACTCTTTATCAACATGTAATTTTACTCACGAGGATATTTTACAACTGTAAAGATTTTGTTTTGGTAGAGCTTTACTTCACTGACAAGCATTCTTTCCTGTTTCTATTATCTGCTTGTGTATAAGCTGCTTAAATAAAAAAACCTGTTCCTGGGTCTGTGGAAATCAGTGACAACATTTCCAGTGATTTTGACAGGGCAAAGCCAAGGGGGATTTTTAACCACGAAAAAAAGCATTTATCCTCAATTCCCATCAGATCTCAGCTGTCTCTTTAGCCATTTTCCTTAAAGAAAATTCACTTTTACTAACAAAATGAAGTCCACTATGACTGTTACACTTTCATTAAGTGTTCCATAAGGTTAAGTGGCTTTCTAAGTAAAGCAAATATCATGGAAAAAGGTGGTAAAAATTTGTACAGATACTGTAACGGCTTGATTCTGCCAACATTTAGCAATACGTTTATGCTTAAGTATGTGAGTAGTCCCGTACAAGTGAAGGATGCAGGTGTTTTAGTGACTGACTGAAATAATGTTTGCCAGGTGAAGAGTTGAAAACAGCTCAAAATAAATGCGAAGTCTCAAGTTGTGTCAATTCTTCCTCTCATTTTTCTGTCCTAAAGACGGCAATGGAAAGCCACAGCCTGTGTATAACAAATATGGCAAATCATGTGAACGTGTCTGAGTAATCCCTTTGTTATGATAAATTATATCTACACACTTAAACTGATATGGCCTGATTATTTTGCTGTCATACTCTGTGTGTTACTGACTAATTAAATGCCAGCCTCTCCGGCTGACAGGCTTTTTTTGTGGGAGGGCTTTTTTAAAGTAATGGTAGCATAACATCTGCAGCCAGGATTGCGTGCCTGGCTGTGGGGAAGAAGGAGGCACCATCATGAGTTTGCAGCTTGCTCCTCAGCACCGTCAGGTTGCCGTGGGTGGTTGGCTCAGCCTTCCCATGCTTCTTCCTCCTTCTGCCACAGCAGGTCAAGAGGTTTCCCATGGTGCGGGAGTGAAGGTCACCCTGCTTTCTTACCAGGTTTTGGAGGAGAAGCCAAGACCTCTCCTGGTGTCTCCTGAGCTGCTGGTTGGCCAAGCTGTGGCCAGATGCAAGGATGTCAGAGATGCTCATGTCAGAACAGTGATAGCTGAGCTAAATTATTTTATAACTTGTGTTTGAGTCATATGCAGTGATAATTTAGGGCATGGCTGTCAGAAGTAGTCATTGACAACACTGGTTTCAACTGATAGGTGCCTTCAGAGGTCAGCTTCCGTAAATTCAGTTGTTCGATACTTCAAGAATCTGAATCCATTCAGAGGCAGTTTCAGATTCTCCATTTCTGTATCTCCTTGCTTGCTGAAGTTTTTCCCCTGAGAATTGATTTTAACTCCATTTGGCCAAGTTGCTGTGAGTGTCTGGCTTACATTTTTTCTGCTTTTTTTACAGCCAATGCTTGCTTCAGAACTATGCTGGTGGAAGGACATACATGAAAAATACTTACAGAGTTAAAGTGTAGAGCAAAATTCTCAAAAATTGACCGAACTGAGAGGTCTCATTCTCATAGGGATATGTCCTTCATGCTTCAAATGAGTATTTTTCTCTGAGGTTAGTGGGACAAGTTGTCATAGTTGCCATAGTCTTACAGGCTTTATCTTTGCTGAACTCTTGGCCTCGTGTTTATTTTTGATTTCATTGCTTCTGCATTTGCCTCTGTTTACTGTGGGCTTGCTGTGATGAGATGCTCTAGAACAGATTCTCCATCAGATGAAAAGTTTGTCTGGCTTTGGGAAGGAATCACAGGGAATGTATGAAATTGTCATCAGCACTAGTTTATCCTTATGCCTTAATGATTTATGAAGAGTGATAAGTAGCTGAAGTGTGAGCTCAGTGTTTGTTATCCTTAAGCACCTTGATACTTAACTCAGATTTTTTTCTCTATGGATAGAAGAGAGATTTGAATGTATTTCTGTGAAGAGCCCTGATTAACTGTCTAGAAAGCAAAATGGAGGTCTAGCAAATGTTGAAATGGCTTTTTGTCACCTTGTTGGTTTTTTTTTTCCTCCAAACATTAAAAAAGTGGACACTCCCCCATCCTCAAAATTGCTAACTTGCATCTTTCCCTTTGAAGCAGGCTTTTTAATGAGATGCCTGAGAATTGTTTTGGTTTTTCAAATAACTTTGTGTGCTGATATTTGCTACTCAGCTGTTCTGCTTTATTTTCTTCCTTAAGACACCCTAAAACACTAGACACACAGATTAGTTTCAGCCTAAGTCTGTCCCATTCAGTGCTGTAAGAGTTCTGTAATTGCAAAATTTGGTGGGAAGAATTGTTGCAGGTCCCATATGACGAGGAATGCCATTAAAAGTAACTAAATATATTAAACATTTCTGAATTTGGCAAATGTACTCTTCCCATTCCCAACTAAATTGTATCTGGAGACATTTGGTGAAAATATGGGAGTTGACAGCTAGGACAGACAGAATTCTCCCTGATGTGCATTGCTTATGTAATGGGAAAGGAACTTGTGAAAATAATAGAAATGAGACTGAAAAGTAATTTTGAGCCGCCTCTAAAATATCAACAACCCAGACTGCTGCCTTGACTCCATGATGGAGCTGCGGCACATTTAGCTTTGCAGACTCTGTTGTGTGACAAGAACTGCAGCAGTGACAGTTTGCAGGTGGAGAACTTTTCAGGAGTCTCTCATCACTCTTCTGTACTGGTGCGGCTTTATAAGCATACAGGTGTTAAGTTTTGGAGGATTTTTTTCCTTCGAAATCTAGATATAATGGAAACCATCAGGGAGTTCTGAGAAGGTAGTGCTGAACAGTAACGATGGTATAGTAGTAACTAGACTGTATCTATGTCAGAGGTGCAGAGTTGAAATCTTAACATAAAAAAAGTAATTAAAATGAAGGTATTAATGGCAATATATCTAAGTCTCATTAAACATGATCTAATGCTGCTCATATTTGATTTCCTTCTATGTGGCATAGTATTTGAGAATGCAAGGGTCACTGGAATTAATCTGATGTTTTCAAATTAGCTTTTGTACATCCTGTGTTACCCTATTTTTCAGCTGAACCAGGTGTCTGGATGGTGGGAGAAGAGGCCAAATATTCCATTTAGCTTATAAAAACTGGAGGGAGGGAGCAATAAGGAGGTAAGGGCAAGATTCAGACTTTATGGGAATTGCGACTCATCCTTCAATTTTGCAAGCTATTGAGCTCTCAGACTTTAATCTGACAGGATACTCAATTGTGTGTTTTACTTTTGGCGGGTGAATACTATTAGCCAAAACAGCGTATCAGGTAGGAAGCAAATCCTTTAGTTACCATTGAGTCCTAGGAATTTTACTTATTTCTCTTCAAAACTTTTGTGTCTATTCTTTTCCTGTAGCAATAATACAGATCAATGGAAATATATATGTGGCTTTGAGTTTCAGCTTTTCCTAGATGTGTACAGACTGGCTATTTCAAGTTACACATCTGTTCCACTCCAGTTGTCAGCACAGAGTTATTAAATCCCCAGGAGAGTTAAGAATGTTTTTGAAGGATTTGATGAGCTTCCAGTGCTTGACGCTTGCCACATCGTTGTACTGGAACCAGATGTTTGGTACCACATGTTCGTGTTTTTGAAGCTAAGTAGGTTAGGTACTGTGTCTCTGGCCTGTAAAAACAAACATCAGTTCCCCACCCTAAAGCTCTCATCCCTGGGTCATCATCCTCACAATCCTGGCTGTGGAAACCACCTTGCACCAGCCTCCCAAATCTGATTTGCCGTATTTGTCCATGAGGGCTCTTTGACAGTGTAAGGTCAAAATGAGATTTTTGAGCATTGCACTTAATGAGGATGTCCATGAGCATTCAGTCACATGCAGAAAGTCTCCCTGTGGCTGCTGAGAACCTGCTAGGGCTTTGTGTAGATCTTGCATTTCTCTTTTCTCCCCTGTTCATTTACTAGTTCCTGCTCCAGACACTTGGACCTTTTCAGGTTGGACTTGTCTTTTATCGGTTTCTAGTTATCCTTGTTACGTCCAACCTGAAAAGGTCCAAGTGCATGGAGCAGTTGTCCTCCATGCCAAACATTAAAAAGGAAGATAATATGTCTTTTTATTTCTTCCGCCACCTGAAGTACATAGTACAAAAAAAAAAGCTGCTTTACTGTAGCTTTAGCCTGTTATTTGAATTGATCAAGTCAAATGTTAATGAATCCTTTTGTTCTCATAAATGTTTTGTCTCATAAATGGTCAAAATGGCTTTCAGCAAAGTAGAGACTATGATACAGACCTTGCTAACAAATGAAGAAGTCAATTTTTTTATTGTGTGATTAAGACTACTTTTGCACTGCCTCAGTGTTATGCTTCTCCAAAGGACTGGCTTCTTAGTTTTGATTTTCAGTGAAGGGACTGTACCTCCACTGAACATAGATAACTGATTTTGTAAGAGGAAGACTAATACAAATTTTCCGTTGCTATTTTCAGGTTTTATTTGCTTTATTCCTTTGTTTTCGGCCACTATTATCATACAGGATGGTTTTTGAGCACTGTCTTTTTCTTTTTTCTCTAAAGCGTAATTTCAGTTGAGTTGCACCCTACTGAGAGTAATACGGTGAGAAACCAGTTGGCAGTGCTCTGTTCAGTTTTCGTTTGCCTCTCTTTCTAAAAAGTCTAAAAATATTCCTCCTACAGGAAATGTTTTTCATTCTATTATGTCTTTTGCTTCCCATAGGAGGTGTTTCTTTTAATTTATTGAATAAACCTTTTTGAATTGTATTCCCATAGGAGTTTAGGCACAATAGAGTCCTTGGGTAAACTGTCCAAGAGATCTCACCATCTTCTGGTTTTAGAAGATATGCAATTTTTTCCTTCTACAGTGCCGTCAAGCTCTGGGACAAGCTGACACTTAAGTGAAATGTGAGAATTTGAAACGAAAGAACGCGGATTAACACATCTGTTGTAACTGCTTGAACTATGTTGTTTTGATCACATGTATCTCCTATTTATCCTTCTTAAATCTTGAAGATGTCCCCTCTTCTCTTTTCCCTGCCCTTGATTTTAAAAGTATTCTGGGCAATATTTTGATCTCAGTCTCATTACCACAATTTCTTTTGTAAGTGTATGTGTATATAGGAAGGCTAAATCCTTGTAACATCCTGGTTGGAAGTCAGCTATGTTTAGCTGTTAATTTCATGTGGATGACAGTGTAGACTGTTATTTGAAAGCAGCCCTGGGGGAAGAGAAGCTGGGATAGATTACATTTTCATGCTCCAAAATAAGACCCTATCTACTCTATTCTGAATTAGAACAATATGGTTGAGTTTTCTTGTGGCTCTTTCATAACATTCCAGCTGACAAAATATGGTGTGCCTTTTGCTTATTAGTGCACTACTGTTTCTCAAGCATGTGTTCGTGTCTCTGCATCTAGTGACAGCTCTTGTAGCAGCATGCCATGGGGACACTTCTCATAGGACTTTAGAAGGGGACAGCGTATTCATAAACAATACACAAAGGGGACTGTGCCGGAGAATGGATACCAAACTGTAGCTGGCTGGGAGAACTAGCAGGCCAAATTACATAAATAAACAAACACAATTGAAAGTTTCACTTTTTTTTTTCCAAGGATAATGTGCTTTAATTCTGTATTCACTAAAAGACTGTGATGTAATTGCCAGTTAAATTGTATGGAGGTTGTTCTAAAACAACTGCTGAGATTCACACTGGTAAATTTGTGTATTTGAAATATCTCTGGCACACGGTGTGAAAGGCTTCCTGATCCTTTTCTCTGCTTGAGGTCTAAGTGCATACCATTTCCAGTGCCATCAAGGCTCAGGTGGAGCCTTTCTGTTTCATAAACCTCTCCTCAACAGAGGCAGAGCGAATGCAACATATCAGGTACCTTTCCTCCTTGGGGCAAACACAGACTCACACCTGTTTTTTAGCCCAGATATAAGTAAATTACACCACCTCACATGGATCAGAGGAAACCCAGTTAGATAAGCTAGTGAGCAGTGGAAGGTGCATAATGTGGAGAACAGGATGGCTGCGTACTGGGCTGTTTGAGGAAGAAGGTAACTGGCAAGTCAAGGGAAGCAACTTTGCCCTCGTGAGTGCACATCTGGGCACCGTTGTATGAGGGAGATATTGACAGTGAAGCGAGTAGGGTGGAGAGCCACCAAGACAGGGGATGAGAGTGCCTAATGGGCAAGGAGAGGCTGAGATTAGTTTCAGCCTAGAGAAGAATAGGGGGGGATGTAATTCCACTTTTGCTGCCTGCATGGGGATTAAAGGAGAAGATGGAGCTGGGTTTTGTCAGAGTTGCACAATCACAGTCACCACGTTTCAGCAAGAGGAATTTTGCATAGATCTAAGGACAGACACCATTCACAGCAGGAGTGGTTAAGTATTGAAATGGGTAGCCCAGAGGGGCTCTGGAATCTGTCCTTGGAAATTTTCAACCCTTGATGGGACAAGGCTCCAAGGAATGCAATCAGATTTTGAAGTTGACCAGCTTGGAGCAGGACATTGGGACAGGTGACCGCCAGAGATCCCTTCTGAGCTCATTTTCCCTGTGATTCTGTGACTAATTTCTTTCCACAGTACAATGAAAACTGCTGTCTTCCCTTGTGCTACAGCATACCTTGATGGCACAGAAGTTGCTGGGTTAGTGGAGAAAGTATGATGCTCTCCAGCATCAACATTTGAGGCAAGCTTATAAGAGTGATTTTCTTCATTGCATCGTTCAGCAGAGTTGTTGCTGTGCTTCTACTCTGCGAGGCACACCCCACCACCATACTGCACCTGTGCTGCTGGTGTCTCACAAATGCAAAGGAAGCCAGGGTGGTCAGTGAAATTTAAAAACCAAACCCAACCAAACCCTTCTCAAATTCAAGTGTTTTGCAGAGACAGCCTGACAGTGCTCTAGCAGAATGGCTTGCCAGATAGGTTTCCTGCCAGCTCATTTAACCAAGCTTGCCTGTATATTCCAGCTTTTGGGAGCCCAAGGCTTACAAGGTATCTGACTTCAGGACAGTGTGCTATCAGGACAGACCTGCTCTGAGATTGAGTTCTGTCTACTTTCACATTTGATTTCACTTTAAGTTTAAAAATATGGAACATTTGGCAAACCATCGTTATTTTTTCCTGCCTCATTTCATGGTAGTTCAGTGTGCTCATGACAGGTCATATGATGGATTGTAAATGATGGTAAAGAAGCATTCTTGAAAATTTAGCTTTCCTAACTTTCATTTTTGTCATCTTCCTGAGTGAATTATAAAAGTCAAAATAATCTGGGAGAGAAATGGAAGAAGAAGGAAAAAAGTTGAAGAAGTACATGAGAAGGAAAGGAAATCTGCTGAGCTTTGAGCTGGGAATTACATCAGATAGACGGAAAAATAGGTGTGGCAGTAGGACAGTTTAGACTTTGCCTATATTGTCTCACACAGCAACAGTTTAACCTGACATTGACCTTAAAACTTCTGAGCTTAAGGATACAGTTATGTAACTGGAATCCGTCAAAGATAAAGTAAACTGGAATAGGCAGATGGCCTGGAAGAAGCTGGTACCAAATTGGCTTGTTGAACTAAATGCTTACACATTGCACAGGTCATAATTTGCTGCTGTTTACAGTGCAGTTGTGGGCTTTTCTGAGTTTCTGGAGTATGTTGGTCAACATCTGATCTCCTGTATCTCTTCTCCTTGCTCTTGAGAAGTGATTTTGGTAATTCTGCGTGTAAGTGGCAGAGGTTTTGTCAAGCAGGTGCAGCCTCCGGCATCGAGTATGAAATTGCACTGATAGAAGGACCTCCCACAGTAGAACAAAGTCTTGATGACTCGGAGTCATAACCATTTGCAGTCTTGATAAGTACTTTTTTCATTGAATGGACAAGAAAATAAGAAGAGAAGAAACATGACTGCAGATTACAGATGCATGGTTCAGATAAAAGGGGATAAGGAAGGGAAGAAGAACAAAACAGCCTAAGAAGTTATTAGCTAAGTAGAACATCACTAGGACTGGAAAACTGGATTGCCACTGAAGTGCCACCACTGCTGGGAAGGGGAGAGCTTTGACTCCTGCTGAGGTATCCTTGCCTTATCTCCCTTGTGGTGTGATGTTCTCATTTCCTTCTGGGAGCGCTGTACCCAAGGACCCATCCTGGGCTTTCCCCACGTCTGTGCTCGCCATGCCTCCTGGCCTTCAGAGAAGCTCCCCCATCGGGTGCAGTTTGGGTGTTGGGCCCAGCAGTGTGTGGTCCTTGCAGCTGCCATCGTGCATTGCGCTCACTGAATAGTTCTCGCTGTCATCTCTAGTGATGAGGCTTTCTGACGCCCCTGGCTGATTTTTGAAGATGAACCTCGAGCTCTTAGACAGTTTTTGAAATTTTAATCCATTCCTTTTATATTCTTAGTTTTTCTTGTAGTAATTAGAGCCTCCTTCCTTCCTTCTTCCTTCCCAGAGGAAGAGGTCTGTGATCCTGATGTCTTCCACACAACTGAATATATTTTTTTAGCAGCAAAGGGGTCTTATGTCTTGTCCATACATCTTCTTGAGCTGTTTCTCATTTCAGTAGCATTTTCGACTTGTCTTTCTAAATATTGTTTGTGTTTTGTTTGTACTTGTTTTGTGGTGATTACTGTGTGCTTCAGCACAACTTGCTATATTATATTTGCTTTCTGCTATCATTTGTTGTTTTCAACTTGTGACAGCGTATCTGCTTTGTTTTAGAAACATATCTTCAGGCTGTATCAGTGCATTATTAAATACCAAATGTATGCACTTTATTTCTTTAATCCAATAACATCCAGCTTATACATTCAGATGGTAAATGGAAATTCTGATTGCTGTAGAGTGCAGGATCTGGAATAAGTGCCAGAATTAAAAAGACTCCTTGTGTCCCTGTGGTAGCTGTCCTGGAGAGGATACTTGGGGAGCTATACTGCAGTGCTGCATTTGTCAATCAGAGCTTCCTCTCTGGAAGCCTTCTGAAAACAAAGCTCCCTGGTGTAAAGATACTGGGTTTGAGGGCTTGTTTGGAAATCTCTCTGACAAACTGGCTGGAAGCTGGAGGTTGTCTTGCTTTCCTTGGAGGAAATCCTTCCCGTATCCCAAAGGCTGCAGTCTCAGCAGTGCCAGAGGGATGCCACTGCAGGAGGAGTGGGTAGAGATAAAGGGACATGATCTGTATTGCCTGTGCTCCACAAATTCCTGCTTTGACACCATGTCATCTGAACCTCGATGAGTGGCATAGGGAACAGAGAGAGCACTCGTCATTTGGCAGGTTGAAGAGCTCTTGCATGCTAAAAATAGAGACTTTGGGAGCAGCAATGAGTTAATCTTTATGGCCATACTGCAGTTGTGGTGGCTATGCAGTTTGTTATGGTCTCAGGTGGCAGGACACCTTTCCTAAGTGCTTTGAGCTCTTAGAGACTCTTCTTCTGGATCAGGCCCAGCGACTTGGACTTAGCATTCAGCATGAGATTTAGCCATAGACATTTTTCTGGAGCTGAAGATTGCAGGCTTAAGATGTCGCTTGAATTACAGACGAAAAGAATGAGATTCCTGCAGTGAATTATTTATTTCTAGCTTCCCTGCAGTTTTTTGAAATATGCTCCTTTGGTTGAGATAAAGGCATTTAATAACCATATTGCTGTGCTAGAGGGTGGCTGGCCTCTTTAATTGAAATAGGACTAAAGCATTTGTAGGAAAGTAGGAACTCTTCTTGTGCTGAATCTCACTCAGACAGAGTGGAAGCCAAGGGGAAAGGAGAAATATGGTTGGCAACATCTGGGGCAAATCAAAGCAAAGCTGGAAGGGAACAATTAGTCAGGATGTTCCCAAGGAGAGTGTGGGAGATTCCTGTAGAGGATAGATAGCAGGGGGACCTACAGAGAGGCTTGCCTGCTGACCCATCTTGAAAAAAAATCCAAAGCTAGAGAAGGCTGAAACAAGAAAAGCAAAGGAGAGTTTGCTTGGCATGGTCTTTGGAGCCAGCAATAAAGGGCTGGAGGAGCAGGGGAAGAGGTCTTCTAGACTTGAGGGCTGAGGAAGATGGTGCAAAAGAAGCAGCTTCTGACCTGTTGAGGACAGAACAAGCAGAGTGGAGGGAGTGTAAGGAGACCTCCCATTAAGTCCAAAGATTGTGGGGTTTTTTTCATATTTTTATTATTTTATAACCCAGCCTTTGCAAGTCAAGAGACTGAAGAAAGCCCTGCTGGGGAAGGCAAGAAAGATTTGAGAAAGACTGGGATATCTGAACAGAGATCTGGTGACCACTGAGCGTAGCAGGAGATGGAACCAGGGCAGCTGTTTCTTTGATACACTTGAAGTACCGTATCTATTTTGGGATAATTGGTTGAGCTGCTGGGGCTTGTCTTAGTAGCGAATATTTGTGCTGTGGCAAAATGCTCTAATTTGCGTTGCAAGTCTTAATGAAGCCTGATATTGAACTCCTGAGGAGGAAAGTTGTGAATTGCATCTGCGTTGTCACATCTTCTGCGAGGGGTAGTTGCCCAGGAGATCCAGAATGCAAGTAGTTGATGTGAGGAAGGGGAAGAGTTTAGGAACACAATAAGGGAAAAGGAAACTACAGGTGCTTTGGGACGATTCATATTATGAGCTGCAGGGGAGTTGTTTAATTTTTGTGACAAGATGTTTTGCCTGAAAAATGTATATAATACACATTGTTTCTTTAGTTCTAAACTTGCAAATAATGTTTGCTCTGTTATTTTTTTTGCGTGGAAAATATTCATTGTGTCTGGATCTTTCTCTTCCATGAAGTATTGCCATGTGGAAAATTTTTAGTTTAACTATTCCACAACAAGTACATCTGGAGTCCATGTTACTAACAAGCCGTACATTACTTATACAAAATTTCATAGAATGGTTTGAGTTGGAAGGGACCTTGAAAGTTCCAGCCCCGCTGCCATGGGCAGGGACACCTCCCACTAGACCAGGTTGATCATAGACCCATCCAAACTGGCCTTGGACACTTCCAGGGATAAGGCAATTTCAATGTACAGTTGCAAGGAAAACAAAAATAATGTAAAATATACCATTTCTTAGTAAAGTACATCTCTCTATTGTAAGCCAAAGTTTTATTGTCCATCTCTTTCTTTGTTCTGTCAGGAAACATCTCCCAGCTATGAGATGCGGTTTCCTGGAGATGAGACACTGCAAAGCCGGGTGGGTGAAGTTCGTAGAGGGTAGAGCTGAGGCTCCTCAGACATATGTTTGAATGCTCAGTGTGGTGAGTCTGTGGGATATGGCTTTGCATGCCAGCACAGCAACTCCACAGTTGCATGTACCACCACAACAGGACCGCTATGCTCGATTCAGATGACATTAGGTGTCCCTACAAAACTCCTCCAGATGCCTTTTACTTGAGGAGCTTCCAGAAGAAGGAGACTTGTGAATGACTGTGAGATCAAATAGTTGGAGGTCACTTGCCTCTGGAGAGAACTGGGGGGTTCTGCCGTTACTTCAGAGCGAGAAACTGGTGATTTATGCTCAACTGGCACAACATCAGTGTGTAGAAAAGGATCTAACATACTGAATTTGGAAGAAATGAAGAAATATTTTTTTTCCCCCATGCTTTGTATTAGGATAACTCTGGAAATACTCTGTTTCTGGTTTTGCTTTTGTTCGTCCCGGCTTTTTATGAAATATTTAAACTAAAAGAGTTGAGGCAGTGCTCAAGACCATTGAGAGAGAAATTAATTTACCCAGTTTGGAAAACGATCAGCTGCAGATTTTACCACAGAGACTAAGAAAGCTTTTGCCCTTCTTCCTCCCCTGGTACTACAGATTAGGGCTACACCCACTCCGTAAGAATATATGTTTCTCTTACAGTACGCACAGCCCAGGTGCTTCTTAGAGTATCTTTTGATTTCCTCATGAAAAGTGGGGCAGAAGCTGTGGGCAGGTGATCACTTGGTCCTTAGGAGCTGCCTGAAGATGGCTTATTGAAGCACTGGGAAGGGACAAGCCTTGAAAAACCAGAGCTGCAGGTGAGCCTGTGTATTTGGTGGCTAATCCATGCAGGAGCGTGGGAAGTGTCTGCTGAGGACCGGGTCTCCGTGCCACATGGCTCCGCTGAGTAGGGCAGTGGGGTGGGATTTGGCAAGTGCTTCTGGGTGTTTCCCTGATGGGGAGAAGAGGATTCAGCATTAGTTATTTCTGGAAACTACACAGCCTACAGAAATTATATTTAGCTGTTAGATAACTGGTTTAAACTGGGATTATGCCCAAATTAGGGATGAGGCAGTAAAGCTGAGTGATAAGAGTATCTGTTGTTTCTTCCCTGACTGTGGGGGGCTGAGGGACAGAAATGGGCATCCGACAGCATGAAAATCCACACAGAATCCAGAGAATTCATGTGAGCGTCCCTGCACCACTCGTCGCCTTGCGTGGCAGAGGTGATTTTTACATTACCGGAGTGTCTTGGTACCCTGTTTGTGGGTTAGAACATCACTCTGCAACTTTTTGAACACAAGACACTCGTTTTTCTTCCAGAAATTTTACAGAAGACGCAGCAGATAGATGCAGTGGCACCAGGAGTTGTGCAGTGACTGTTTTGTGACATTTAATGTCCTCAGCAAACAGATGTTTTGCACTTTCTAAGGTTTAGAGATACTTAAGACATAGGAATTATTGGTTAGTAATACACATATTTAGGGGTAATTTCTTCAAGAATGAGAGAAGGAGTGAAGTTACCAGTGCACAGAACTGTTTAGCAGAGACCTGACATGATGGAGTGAATTTAGGCAGTGTCTGAGGATGATGAAGAGAATGGGACTAGTTAGGGGGGCATTTGTTTAGTGTTTGCTGTAGTAGCAGCCTGAGATGCAATGGAAGGCTACATAGGAAAAAGGTAACATCATCAAAGCCAAATAATCTTTGCAGAGCATTCTAGGTGAATGTAAGTAGAACAGCATTGTGTTGGAAAGACATGGAAGGAGAATGCCAGAGCCATTGAGAAGATAGAGGTCTGCATAGTATTCCTACCTAGGTTTTATATTGAAAAGGCTGTGTATTGACAATTTCTGTGTAAATATAAATTCTTTTAGCTCCTGGCTGGAGGTAAGTGGTAAGAGTATGTATACTGACTTTTGTTGTCTTCCTGCCTCCCTTTCCACAGGCATCAGATTTTCCCCCTGTCCTGGAGAGTCTGTCTAGATACACAGCACAGCATGGTGTGAAGATCTCTGGTCCGAGCTGGGAAGCAGATATGGTGTAGGGCTGCTGCACTGCATCTACTGAGGTCCCTCAGGGACTAAACTAGGAAACCTAATAAAACCAGATAATTTCTTAAGGAGATGGTGCCAGGTACTGGGAAACCATAGTAATAAAAAGTGAACTAATTTAAATATTAGTCTAATTTTGTCTCTACAGTATCTAAGTTTGTTTCATTAGCACATGCTTTACTTTATTGGGGTATTGGATCATGCTTGTCCTGTGAAAGGAGTCTGACATCCCTTGCATGTGATATTACCCAAAGATGAAGCATAAAACCAGCTAGTGATACCTTACCACCCCACAAATTTAAACTCTGAGCAGAAACACCCTTTTTTTTTTCTTTTAAGAGTAGCAAAAAGAAAGTCTTGATGAACAATACCAAGAGGCTAAATAATTCTTTTTGTTTGAAAGTTATTCATTTTATTCCAAGGACCTTTTGCAATGTTTTCTTTTGCACGTTAAATGTCTTAATGGAGAGCTGGCATCCTGCTGTGGATTATTAACACTTACCTAACAGGTATTTACATATGTTTGCCTTGAAACTTAGCTCTGTAATTCTGTCTAAAACCACCAGTTTTTGTGCCTATGCTTTAATAAAGGTGCAGTTGAGAAGGGCAAACCAACTCTTAACCACATGCAGTACTCTGGAGCACTTCATTGCCTGGAGCCCTGTTCTTGCCCATAGCAACACTGGACCTCAGCAGCCTTTGGGCAACAGAGCAGGGCACAGCTTTGGTCTTCTTCAGCACCTCACCTCTCCAAAAAGGAGAGGTGCACCCCAAACCATGACACTGTATTTCATTTGTATGGGTGTCTTCATGTTCTCTGTTCAATACATTTTTGGAGACAGACTGTCAAGTGTTCACTTTGTATAATGGTTAATGACGTCTCAGAAGGAAGCTGCTGAGTATAATAGCCAAGGTTGCAGGGGACAGTTCCTGATCCTGATGCCCTCCAGAACCAGGGATAGCTTCTGTGAGAACTTGCTTTGATGGGAGGGAAACTTACTTCGGTAAAAAATGGATTTACAGTGGACATGTTTCAGAACTGGGAAAAAAAGAGAGAAAAGTGCACCAAAACCACCAGAAGCTGAAGACCTGTTCTCCACTTAAGAGGCCGGATATCTTTCTTGGAAATGCAACTTCAGGAATATGACTTGGGATTACTGGTGACCTTGTCATTTGAGAAGATGAATTCATTGTTATCTTTTGTGCTGGAAGATGGGTATTTCTGTGCCTTGATTAAAACTTTGTATGAGAAGTTGAGAGTGGAACAGACAACATCTAATCCAGTGTTCAATATTTCAGTCTTATTTAGGCACTGATGGCTTCCACAGAAGTCCTTGCTTTGGTTTTTAGCCTTTACCAAGAGAAATCTTACTTACCTTTATCTGAACAAATGTCTGGTAAAAGGAGAGCACGAAGAATACAGTGGAGCACATGCAGTGAAACCTGCCCCGACAGCTCTAAATTTGTTTTGTAGGAGGCAGATGCAGAGGAATCTTCCCTATGCAGCAGCTGCAGCTTATGAGGGGTTCGGCAGCCCCGGGATTAGCCACCACGGGATTGCTCTGTGCTACAGGTCACACTGGTGAGGCATCTGAACATGCCAGATGTGAGCAAGGTACCCAGTACACTGCTTCTCCATCTTTTTACCCAGCAGCTTTTCTTCCAAAATAGTTTATTATTTCACTTTAAGAGTAGAAGCGATGGAGTTCTGGACACCCAGGAAAATGGTAGGTTAGAAATCAGGAAAACAGAAATATGCTTTAAGCACTAAGACATGTAGAAGCACGTTTCACTCCCCTTCCCTTAAATACATGCGATCTCATAAATAGGACAAGAAAACTTATATTATTCAGTGAATATTTAATGTGTAAAATTTTAAATCTTTTATTTTAAAATATTTTTGTCTTAAATGGCAGTTACCAAGGTGAATCTTAGAATTAATTAAAATACATCTTTTCTCTTAATTGCTAGCTCTCTTTAAACTAATTGAAAAAATAAGAATTTTAATTTTGAACAAATACATTCAGCTCTCCTTAAAGGCATGTATGTCAGATTTTAATTGATTTCTGTTCCTGCTTTCTTAATTCTGCTCGTAGGCATAGTAGGAGAGAACTGCTCACATGCAGAGTTATTTAATATTTACAGTGCCTTTATTTTGCTAGAATGTGCTAGACTTCAAAGTGCCATGCTTTGATTGTTTTGCAAAAATGCAAGGCACTAGTCTGTAGGAGAAATATATCTATCCAGAATATTAGAGACTTTTGCAGCAAGTTCTGCTATTTATTCTATTAAAAAAAACTAGAGAGCTTGATCTGACCGTGAAGCTTTACTGAGCAGCGTGCTGATTTTAATTGGCACGATTTCTTTATCAGTGGTGATCTTATTTAAAACATGTCTTAGCATCTTATGGAATCAATTAAGTATTACCCTGCAAATGGTATGATGTTTCAACAGATGTGTAAACACTATGCTCTTCCTAACAGGAAAAGGTCACAAATATGTCAGCTTTAAAATTAGGGGTGGTCATGTAAATGCTCATGAAGGAAATATAGTGTTTTATTCTGGAAAAATAGAGGGTATCCTGGTTCCTATTTTGGGACTGAAGCAGTATAATTTTTTTGTCAGGGAATCAGAACACAGGGTCCATTTTTAATACATATGTTTATTTTAATAAAATGAAAACTAATATTCAGTGAAAAAAGCTGTAATGTGCTGTTGTCAGACAAGACTCCGTTGCGGTCTCTGCTTGACAGTATTTATTTCTGTCTGTGATTGGGGTTTGTTTTTTCAGTTAATTTGCCTTCCCATAGCAGGGAGGACTGTATTTATTAGATCTTACCGTGCCTAATCTAGCATGAACACCTGCTGGGAAGCTGTAATACAATGTCAACTGCGACAGTGAGATAAGGACCCGATTTGTTTTTACTTGACACTGTTTCATATTTACCGTATTTCTTTAAAAAACATTTTGGAAATTTTGATTTAGTGTGCATATTTGTTTAAGCTGTCCCATCAGTCACCGCTGTGTTTTATTTCCAATAGGCAATGCTATGTCTGACTCCAATATGTCCCTGAACAGTCTCTTGATAATCCTTTGTGTAAGACATGATCTGCCTCCTTCCAGACTTCCTACTTCCACAGACTTACTGAATTTTGAGACTTCTTTCACTTCACTGTTCTTTGTTTTCTAGATGACTCAGTACTTTGTGACTTATATCTTCACAGAGAGACTTGTTCATGTTGCGAGAGACGTAAGCAACATTCGTTTAGAAAATATGTTTGTCCTGACTGAACTGAATATACTGAATGGGAAAGAAATCCTGAATGCGTATGATTATTGTCATATCTGTTACGCTATTTTCACCTGGTTAATTATTTATAAGATAATATTCATGACAAAATATTTTTAGTCATTTTTTTCTGCTTAGATGCTTATCACACCTTGACAGAGACTTTACATGTCTTTATATATACAAACAGTATTATATTCCGTCCTCCTCTGCTCCCAGGAGAAGGATAAAAAATAGATAAAATTGATACTAAAATAGTATATTCTGTGCATATAGAAACATGGAATTGTTTAGGTTGGAAAAGGTCTTTAAGGTCATCGAGGCCATGAACCTGGCACTGCCAAGACCATCACTAAACCACAGTCCATGCTGACAGAACGAATCAGTGAACTGAGGATCTGTAGGGCAACATAATTAATGAGCAGATTTTATTTCTAAATACTGGGCATTTCTGTTGATGCTTTATATTCGGATTTATGTGGATATATGCTTTTAAGTATCCCTTGAACTGAAGGACATCATTCATTTAGATGTCTCTGTATAAATATAATTTCATCTCTATATGCTGAGATCAGAAGCAAATACGCAGCTCAAAAGGTAAGATTTAAACTTCACCCATATAACATTGCAAATATATTTCTTGCACACGCGTATATTCCTGTATAGTTTTGTGCATGAATAATTATCATATGTTCAAATAAAGGACCATTGCAAATATATTTCTTGCACACGCGTATATTCCTGTATAGTTTTGTGCATGAATAATTATCATTATCATATTTATCATATAAAGGACAAAATGTTTCCTACATTTGGCTTTGGCAGGCCAAATGGTATGTGTAAAAACTGGACAAAAATAAAGATTCATTATTGGCCTCACAACTGAGGAAGCTCTAGAGCATAATATTTTCCTCTAGAGTTCTCTTTGGAATCATAGAATGACACGGGCTGGAAGGGACCTTAGAGATCATCTAGTCCAACCTCCCTGTCATGGGCAGGGACGCCACCTCTCGACTAGACCAGGCAACACATGGGGACCGAGCGGGGATCAAACCCGCGACCTCGGTGTTGGTCATTGTTGCCAGCACCGTGCTCAAACCACTGAGCTAACCAGCCCCCTTTAAGCTTGTATTTATTAAATTAGCTTCAAGTCTTCTGATCCAGTGCCCTTCTAGCTTTGGCTCGCCAAGTACTGACCAGCAAACTGAGACGTGCGCATCGTGCGTCTCCACCTAAGTGTCGCTTCTGGGCAGGGGTGTGCTAGGGAGCCGGTCCGCATCTGCTAAGATGAAGAAGCCCTGCTAATAAGTTGAATCTTTCTTCCTTTCTAACTTCCCTTGTAGCTCTTCTCCCATCATGTAGAAGTGAAGAGGCAAGTGGGAGGAGCCGGTCTGGTGAAAAGCTGGGTCCTGCCCCTGGATAGGGACAAGAACCAGCTCGACCTGAGGGTGCGGAAAAGCTCCTGGGTCTGTCGGTGAAGAAGTACTCCATGGAGCTCATTTAGCTAAAGATTGAGATTGGGTGTCTCTTGTAAATCCTATGAGCTCTTCCGTGTATTAGGAAGAAAGCACAGTGTGTAACTGGTTTTATTATGTGATTTTCACAGGTGCTTTCCATCCTTGCGTGTGATTGTGCATCCACTGCTTGTTTCAGCAACAATATTAATATGTCTAGTGTTATAGAAATAATTGTGTTCAGAGCATTGTACTAAAGAAATTCTGTGTGACCAGGTAATTAATAACTGCTCCCCACTTGAGTTTAGAGTCAAAGTTATACAAGCAGCTGTGTCATCGAAAATTTCCAGGTTTGAATACTTACATTTGCAAGTTTTATATTCTTGTTAGGTGGCTTCTTATGTGGGATTGCACTTAGCAATTGCCAAAATGCTAAGGTTAAAAGAGAAGGATGGGGTTTTTTTACTATTTATTTAAGCCAGCCCATCCAGGTCAGAATTCTGGGAATGCTCAAAAACATAACAGTTACTTTGTTAACGGTTCTGTGTGTCCGTGGAAGTGTTGACTTGCTGCAGTTGCTTTTTGTTGTTGTTTTGTTTGGCTTTGTTAATGGTGAGCTGCAAATGAAATGATTCAAATTCCAACTGCTTCAGCACAATCTGTATAAACATGGGCCTTCAGAAAGCCAGGGCTCTTTCAGTTTTAATCAGAAAAGTTTTCAGTCTCCATTCAGTGTCTTCAATATCTTGCTTCCACTGTGCTTTGGATTATTGGGGTCTGCTCCATTAAGGTGTTTCAAAATTATTAGCCCTGGCTAATGATAGCAGCAGGTGAGGTGCCCCCTCCTATTCCCATCCTCAGTTTTCCTGAGGTCCCCCAATGGCTTTCAGAGCTCGATTGAATTCAGGCTTGACTATTTTTGTGAAAATGCATTCACCCATAACTCTTTAAAGAGGATTTCATTTCTTTAGGATAATAAAACTTTGAGTAGCAAACAGCCTTCAGGGGTAAGGAGCAAACTCCCAGAGAAAATGTAGCTAATTTGAAGCGATTTGGGGGCTCTCAGCAAAAAAGCTTGCTTGAGGAGGTAAACATCCAAACTTTGCCTCATCACATTGAGAAAATAAATGTAGCATCAGGTAAGTGCTGTGGGTATTCAGACAGGCAAAATTCCCTTTAACCAAGGAAAAGAGAAGAAAAGAGGTCACTGAGAATTTCGCCAAACCTGTAAAATTTATCTGGAAAATATAGACAAGGGCAGGAATCTCATCTGTAATTTCATTAAGAGTAAATTACAGTAAACTAGGAAAAAAATAATACTGTCAGTTGTCTTTTATCCTCAAATACTTTTGACATTCTCAAAGTATGTTATTTAATCTTTTGGTGAAATTTTCCAGGTGCGAAGGATGTCATATGCTGTCTATAGCTGAGTTATAGCCCCTTGTCTGCTTCTTGTCTGGGTCTTAAATTATATTTTTATTAGTAGTTCTTTAAATCACATTTGGATTTGCAATTGAGGCTGGTTTGCTGCAGTGATTTTAATCACTGATTTTAAATGTGTTCTTAATTAGTAAGCGAGGGATTTGATTTAAAACTTTTTGGATGGTATTTCATAGTTGTTTTTCTTACAAGGTTGATTTGTATTGATTGATAGCTCTTCTGTGTGTTGAGTGTCAATGGCAATACAATCTTTTCCTTAATTTGATACTTCTTTTGCTATTCAGACTGACAAACTGTGTACATACTCTTTATTATAAATGGCGAATAATGTTTGTAGCCTATGGTCATATTTTACTTGTGGCGACGTCTTCTTGGAATTCAGTTCATGAGGCAGAAAATCAGTGCTATAAAATTGTTTAAATAACGCTGAGCTCTATACATGAGAAGCACTTAAGAGCATGTAAAACCATCTTTTGCTGTTGAAACCAAGGGAGTTATCAGTCAATCAGTTAAACAACACCATATGTACATTAAATTTATCATTTTAATTTGGGTCAGGAGTGTGCCTTTTGAAGCATCTCTGTTGATCATCCACACTCATTGAGCATGGGTTCACATCCCAGAGCAGCCTTGGAGCATGTGGATCAAGTTGCTTTTACACTAAATTAGACTGCAAAATGCCCTAGTGTCTGTTCAGCCTATATCAGGTGTGTTGGACGTTTGAAAAAACAATCTGTGCTTTGCCTCTACAGCTAAGGGAATTATTAACTTGTTAGAATTCCTGGACAGTATCCGTAGGTAGTAAGGTATCTGAATGGACCATTCATGATTTCCATTTCTTTTGGATTTTAGAGCTATACCAGCCTCTTCTGCCAAGTTTTTACAGATTTGCAGGGGAAAAAAATCCCGTCTTCCAGTCAGTTCTTCAGCCCTTAAATGAACTAGTTCTTGAGCTGGGCTGAGCTGAAGAAAATGCTCTTTATTATCAGCAAAATAGTTTGTGATTGAGCAAACCGCTTTCCTTATGTATCACTTTGATGCATCTCACTCTTCTCCAGTTGAGTGGTTTAACTTCCTTGTTAATTTCATCACCAGACGTGTACTGTTTGAATTTAATATAAATTCTTTTGATACAATGAGAAAACTTAAAACTACAGTAAGATTTTTGCATTCTGAAAATTTGCTCTTTATTCTTTTGGGGAAAATTTCTGGGTTCTGAGGATGTCATACACTGTAGCTGAGTTGTAACCACTTATCTGCTTGTCTAAATAGTTCTATTCAGAAAAAAAAACAAAACGAAACCCCACAACTTGTCAGTCACACCTCTGTTGCTCAGAACCCTTGGATGAAAATCATACCTGGCCCTCATTATTTCTGGACTTTCTCATCTTCAGCTATCAACAGTGTCTTTCAGGAAAAGTAAATATGGATGTTACTTTGCTAATGTTCTTCCTCTATAAAGGTGGAATGTAAAAGATGCAAAGAAAACATGCAGCTTTTGTGTATTTTCCTTGTCCTTGTGTCCTCCCTTCTACTACCTGTCTTGCTTTCTTTTATTACAAAATGCATCATGACCACGAGTTTCTCTTTCAGCAGGTGCTGAAAGAGCACTTTAGGCTTAAGATGTGATCTTGGAGCGAGTGAACCACTTCTGTGCTTGTACCCGAGTCAGCTGTGAAGTAAGCAAGGAAAACATAGGGGTGGGTGGGATGAGAAATGATGCTGCGCTGTGTCCTGGGAGTCAGTCTTGTGAGCGTGTGTGTCCTGTACTCTCAGAGCTGTCTGTGTCCCCCAAGCCCTTGTCTGTATATGCAAGAACTGAAAATGAAGGCAATATTTCCCTTGTTGCTTTTGGACTGTCTAGGGCCAAGGTAAGCACTGATACTAGAAAATAAAAAAAAAGGTTTTTCTTTGTTTTAAGTGGGATCTTTGCACAACCCGTGCTCTTGGCTACTCAGGAAAGAGTACTTTTACTATTTCATTCTTCTAGATAAAGAGTGTATTTGAACAATGTGTTAAACATCACAGCTCTCTGAGTAGGGAGTATTGTCAACTCTTGGGTTATTTTCTCATGTAATTTGGTCCCTAGTTTGTCTACAGCAGCACAATTTCACAGTATGTGCATGGAGTTTTAAATCCATTTTCAACTAAGTTTTGCTTTGGTGTGTTATGTGGTGCCATTCAATGCCACAATTTTATACTCTTCTCTTCCCGTCCTCCCCAGCCCTTACTGTGCTTTTGCTATCTGTCAAAGTTGCTCTAGTACTGTTTGCAGTTATTTACCTTTTTCGCAACTCTCACTGGTATGGTTTATATTTTCTTCCAGATCATTGCATTACGCTTTCAGGTCATTAATCTCTACATTCCCTTCCCAGTGAGGTCATGGAGGACCAGACCTTGGAGGTCTCCTGGAATTTTCTTTAGCAGAGTCCAAGGTCGTGAGGCTGAATGTATTGTTTGAATATTCATCCAGCAAGACCTTTGGATATGCAGTGACTGAACTCAGCTGAGCGCTGCTGCTTGCAGGAGTCATGATCGGTCTTTGTTTATTTAACCCAGGCTGTACTTTAAAGAGGTTTTAGTTACAGGCGCATTTGGAATCTTATATAGATCGCAGCAGCACTGACGTCCTAATATTATCTCTGAGTATCATTATTGCTTTTGAGCAAAAAGGGAGGCTCTATTCTTGTAGCATGATTATTTAATTAATGAGGTTTTCTGTTGGGCTTTAGATCTTATTTTCTGGGGAAGTTTTGAGTGAAGTCACACAAGGTCAGCATTTCAGAAAAAAGTGAGACTGCATTTTATAGCTGAGGGAGTAAGATGTGTACATTACTGGTTCTGGTTGAATTTAAGATAAAAAATGCCTGTAGTTCTCTTGATTTCAGGAGGCACTTTCTCTCAAATGTGCCAGGCTCAAAACTATTTTCTATATTCTGCCATTCGACAACTCCAGGACTTGCCAGCATGTGAACTTTGCCAAACTGCTGAAAAGTGATTCTGTAACACTGCGGGTGGTTTCCCTGTGGCTATTTCAATACTTGTGACAGAAAGGAAAATGGTAAAAGTCACATGTGTTTCCATTTAGATTTCTTCTGGGATGACATGAACAGTTATAAACGCTAGTAGTTCATGAATATTCCTGAGGAAGGAGAAATAGAAACAATAAAAAACTGAGAGTAGAGAACTGGAGGCACAGGGTTAGGATATATTCATCCTAAACCCAGCCTCTCAAGAGACCCCGGTGCAGAAGATGGGACCATCTCATAGGAGGGTAGGGTTATGGATTTTGTATGTCTCCAGGGAGATTCATTGTTGGATGTATTGGGGATGATCATTCCACCTTTCAGGCTTTTTAGAAGATTGCTTCTTAAAAAATTTTACAGAAATGGAAGAAACCTGCTGTATGTGCAGGGTTCGGCACTGCAGCCTGTCAGGGGCTTTCAAGAAGTTGGTGCTCAGAGCAGGCTTAGTGCATGTCTGTAGGTCTGTGGGGTGCAGGGTCTTTGGGTGTAAACCTGGGATGCTTTGGGATGCCAGACAAAGAAATAGGGCTTTGTGGCTCACACATGGTCTCTCATGTGTGATCACATCGTCTGTCCAGGTTTCCGGGATGTGGAAGTCCCCATCCCAGCTGCTCTTGAGCTACTCCCACCGGCGCAGCACTACTCTAGGCAGCGTCAGAGCTGCTTCTGGGGCCCACGTTTTGTCAAGTCTCAATTGACCACGTTAGCTTCCAGTACTGCACTTTCTTAACATCGTTGTTTATGTTGAAAAAGTGCTGGAATACTCCTGGGAGCAGCCATGCCAGGGCAGGCACTAATCTCAAGTGAAGAGGAGATGACAGGCAGCCGGGGCAGGTCAGGGGCCATAAGCTTTGCGGTCAGCACAGCTGGCATCGCAGAGCAACGTGTGGCCAAATACCTCAGCATCAGGAAGGTGTTTGTTTAATACCCACTGTGGTTTTATTCTCATTAAATATATCAAATATGTTATCTTTAAGTTATGTGATGAGAAGTTTTTGTGCTAGAGGTGAAGCTCATACCATTGCACTAGTTTTCTAGCATCTGTAAGTTCTGTGTAGAGTATAAAATCACTCTGCAGTAGGAATAATTGCAATAGAATTGTAGGTTCCACAGTAGCCATTTGAAGCATTTTGGGTGATTACGGTGAAAAATATTAAGAAATGCAGTGTTTGGACATCACTAGAAATTAGTGCATGCTGCTCAGGAAGCTCTGCACTAGTCAGACCATGTGCCGTAGAGTTGGTCAATCTGGCTCTGGCTATGGCTAATGCTCAGTGCGGCAGAAGATGATGAAGAATTAATAATTCAAGTGTGTATGATGGTGTGAATACAATTACAGAAGGAATTAATATGCAGTAACTTCAAAGAGCACTCTCCAGCAAGCAGAAAATCACATTTTAGCCCGTGGAATCTTTTGTCCCACGACATTTGTCCGTGTTGCACAGTTTGTCTTCTTCAGCGTATATGATATAAATGATGCAACCCCAGTTTTGGCTATTCAGCTAGCCGTGACACAGAGCCCTGAGAAACACTCATTATTCCTTGGCTTTGCTCTTTTTTTACTTCTTATTTATTCAAAGAGATTACATTCCCATTTGGATAGAATTAGCTGTGGTTTGAAAGTACTGCTGCGGTTTGTCCTGTGAAAATGAGCGTAGTGTTTAGCTGAGCGATGTCTGTTTCATGACCTGAAACATCTTGGATAGAGCACACAAGAGTGTCAGCATTTGAATCTAACTAGATTTCCTGTCGTATAAAGGCATGAGGCACGTTCAGGGACTTCTCATGAACTTTCCCATGGGGAGAGCACAGACTCTGGGGTTTTCTTCATAGCTTTTCTAGGAAGCAGATGGATTTTTTTCATACCTCACTGTGGAGTTTCTTATTAATGTGAATGAACTTGGAACAGGCTAAAACAGCAGTGCCCAACATTTTGCTGTGACAGGGCACACAACGGCACCCTGCGGAGTGTCCTGCATGCGTGTGTGTGTCCCCAGCGTGCCCCATCCCGTGCCACTGCTTACGTGGCCCGAGAAAACCCATACACAGCTGTTCTTACAGCAGGCAGCAATGTGACTTCGCCCTCAAACAATTTAGCTTTGCATTTTTAGGATTAAAAATAGCCAGGTGACTGCAGTAGTTGTGATTTACATTTAATGCTTGTTTGTGCTGTTTGTTATGGCAAATCCCAATTTTCTTAAAGAAGCAGGATTATGAAGTTTGGCTTCCAAATTCATTTTTCAAAATGCAAACCAGGGCACTTGAGCTGCTGGGAATAGCTGTGTTGCTGCTATGAACATGAAGTATTTTTCCTAATTTCATTTAACAGTTTTATTTTGGAGACAAGTAATTTTGTTAGTGTTGGAAACCCGTGTACAATAACATAGCTCTGATGTTGAAGAACTTAAACTCTAGTTGACTGGCCTTGTCGCTCTGAAGGCAGAGTGCAATGTAAACAAGAAAACACGAGCCATAAATGGTGAAAATCTTACTTTTAAATTTAACCTCCTGAGCTAGACTATTGAAAATTCTTACTGAAACCAGCCTTAGCATGAATGCATACCATTATTTTAGTGGGAGACATACGTTTTTTTATTTAGACATACGTTTATTTTATTATAGTGGAGGAATTGTTAAAGCACAGTGTGATCGCTTTATGCAATGTATGTGTTTCTTAGCAGAAATTAAATTGTTCCTTGACTCAAATTGAAGTAAATTAAGAATTTATTTGTGTTCAAACTGACAGAGTTAAAAAATAGGGTGCAAACTAAGCTAAGCTCAACAGCAACGTCTTCTTTGCTCCTTCGCCCCTGGGAAGCACTGTTCCACCTCCCCAAGGGAGACTTGTGCCCATCTCAGGCCGTCTCTCGGCTAAGGAGGACTCGCTGTGCCTGCACAGTAGCTCTCCTGGGCTGGGTGGCATGTGGGGCAGGTTGATGCCAGTAGGCAAGGGGTGAAGCCTATTTCTCATATTAGCTTCAGAGGCTTTAACAAAGGGCAGGAGAGACCTCTGACCTTCAGGTGAGACATGACTGGCTGTAAGGGGTCCACGTCTGGGGGAAAAAAAGTCTGATCTTCTTCCTAAGCATAGTCACAGGGAGAATAAGGAGGTCTTACTGCCAATTCTGTTTTGTGAAGCAGCAGCCACAAATAGAACAAGACAATGTATTGTAAACCTGGGTTTCAGGCGTATGTCTTCTGTCACATGAACTCAGGTAATTTCAGTTCTTTTGCTAACTCTTGTTTCCTTAACTTACGTTTTTAAGCTATGTGTGGATATCTACATCCTTAAATAGGGAATGTTTATACCTGTTTATAGTGCTTTATACTGCATGTTAGTAAAAGGGCTACCTGTAGTAATCCATGATATTTTTGATGTCTCAATTCAGTCTATGTCTTTCACCTAAGAGTTTTAATTCACGGACCCTGAGGAAACTTGTGGCTGTTGAATACACTGACCAGGGCAGAATTCAGCAGCAGGAACATGAAAACACTGGTCTGGCATTTCTGTGCACTTGGGCCTTTCTGACAGCAGCAGAATATCCTTTGCTAACTTCAGGGTCTTATTTGTGATGGAGTCTGCTGAGATCAGCTGTATCCCATCAGGTCCTGGAGTTCCTGCTGGATAGATGAAACTCACATTGTGTTGTCCTCTGAACCTGATGTAAAGCTGTCTGTAGTCAGAGAGAGACTTCAGTGAACTTTGTGTCAAACTCTTTCTCAGGAGCTGGACCTACACCAAAGAACCCCCATTCCTGCAAGAAATTAGTACGATTTCTAAACTCTCTATCTTCACAGCTGACTTCTGCTCTGTGGTATAGCTTGCCTCATCCATGGTAGGCCCTGAGAACCAAACCTTACTGGTTTTTCAAGCTGAAGCTAACAGAGGAGAATTTGTTCCCTTTTCTATTTTGATGCTTTGTATTTTTATACTGTTGTACCTTGTATGTAACAGTGAACCTCTTATTTCTAAACTCCCTTCACTCTTAGGATCACGGAACTGGAGACTGGTTCCTCATTTTGATTTTTCCTAGTCTTTTCCAATCCCTTTGAGCCAGTGAATAAATTGTCCCTGTGTTTTCTTGAGTAATACATCCTCATTGTACTTCACGGATGAAATGGTTTCTCAGAGAACAGGAAACAGTTTTCCCAGATGTGTAGTATTTTCTTGATAAGGATGGACTCCTGAACTTTTCCTAGTTATCTATATATATAGTTGTGGGATTTTTTTTTAAAAAAAAAAACAAACACCAGGAATCAGTTCAATTCCTTGTGTTTCTATGTTACTTTTTTACAACTTTCCTATATACATGATCAAGGGTGAAACTGTTTTATTTACAAGAATCAAGCATTAAAGAAAGGTGATTCTTTGTTCACTTTCTGAGGTGCTAAAAGGGTGAACTGTAAGTGTTTTAGCAGTGTAAAGTAAGCCACTGCCTTTTCATGTTGCAAATTGCTATGTAAAGGCATTAAAACCCTCCTGTAGTCATTAGGATTCCTCAGCTGGATACAGGGATATCATGCAGAGCTGCAAAAAGCATTTGATGATAAAGGCTTCTATCTGGTGATGCAATCTTCGGAAGAACTGTTTAATACTTTCCAACAATACTTTACATTTTAAGCTATACTATACCAATGATATTTAAAATACATTCTGAAGGTCTGTTAGCATTTCAAGGGAGTGTGCAGGTTGAGAGAGGTGCAGAATCTAACAGCCAAACAGAGGTTGTTGCAGCAACATGTCCCCAGATCCAACATGTACCCCTAGAAAGCATGCATGCACACTATATATATGTGTGTGTGTAGGTATATCCATAGTTGTATATACACATGGATCAACAGAGACAGAGGACACGCAGCAGTCACACCAATATGAGTGACATAGAAAGTCTGATCATATTTCTCCTCCCCAGCTGTTGAAGATGAAAGTCATATATAGTGCATCTATATAGAATCATAGAATCATAGAATTGTCGGGGTTGGAAGGGAACTTAAAGATCACCCCTGCCATGAGCAGGGACATCCCCCACTAGATCAGGCTGCTCAGAACCCCATCCAGCCTGGCCTTAAAAACTTCCAGGGATGGGGCTTCCACCACCTCTCTGGGCAACCTGTGCCAGTGTCTCACCACCCTCATGGGGAAGAGCTTCTTCCTAACGTCCTATCAGAACCGATCCGTCTCTAGCTTTAATCCGTTTCGTTTAGTCCTATCACTACCCAACATCCTAAAAAGCCCCTCACCAGCTTTCTTGCAGGCCCCCTTGAGATACTGGAAGGCCACAATGAGGTCTTCCTGGAGCCTTCTTTTCTGCAGACTGAACATCCCCAACTCTCTCAGTCTGTCTTCATAGGGGAGGTTCTCCAGCCCTCTGATCATCCTCGTGGCCCTTCTCTGGACACGCTCCAGCACGTCCAGATCTTTCTTGTGCTGTGGGCTCCAGAACTGGACTCAGTACTCCAGGTGGGGTCTCACAAGAGTGGAGTAGAGGGGGAGAATCACCTCCCTTGACCTGCTGGCCACGCATCTCTTGATGCAGACATATATACAGCGTATGTATGCACAAACATCCTCTCAGTCTAGCCTGTATCTGCCCCTGGATCCCAGTCTCCCCAGCTGGTGGCACTGGGGCATATGAACCCCTGAGACGCAGCCCCACTGCAGTTCTTGGTATCCCGACCACGTGGACCTCTCTGCCTCTGGTCCAGCCCCAGCTGAGGCACTTGGAACCTTGTACACACACGTACAGGCAGAATAGACTGCCCACGGGGATGATCCCTTCTCATGACGGCTTCAGGAGTGGTGCATGGGCCTCCCTTGTGTCTGTGGTAATCAGTCGTTAATCAGCCACCCTACTGAAGAGGCTCTGTGCTCAGAATGCATGTCTCGACCGAGACGTTCCGCTCCTGTGTCTCCCCAAACTGGTGAGACAGGCACCAATCCATTTGTATGTGGATGAAGTGGTGCCTGGAGTTTAGGTGCACAGCGTGCTCATTTCCATAAGGACCTTGTTGAATATTTGCTATAACATTGTTTATCTTTTTCCTGGAAAGCTGAGTGTAAATATGATTTCTTTTGAAACTCGACTTCTTGGATTTTCTGCCACTGTCGTCATATGGCTTAGAGAGGCCATGTTGCATAGGAAGATAGCTTTTGGAAAGCTATAGGCAAAAACTTTTGGCACGTTGCTGGGAAGCTTCCAGGAAGGCTTTGAGCTATTTAGTGGGAAAGAAAGAGAATGACGGGTTAGTCCTGGAAAGATGACTCGGTACCCTGGAAAGAAGGAGGTCCTGGTGTGTGTCATATTACTCTGAGTCAGCTTTATCACTGAGATTTAATGATAAAAGCATGTTTACTCAAAACACAGATTTACAGGAATGGAATGAAGTAACTAAAAAAGTTAAAATCACAAAAACATATTACTAAGAGCACACTTAAATCAAATTCTTCTTTCCCACTGCAGCATTTTAGGTAGCTTGTGAGGCTAATTATCTCCTTTGCAGCCTGCTCTACAAAGTACTTAGAATTAATTGATGAATTATAGAGATCTGGCTTCTGGGTGATTACTAGAGAGAGCTTCTTGGGATAATTCACTCCTCCCATGTCCCTGGCCCTGTTCCCTAAGATGGGCTGTAGGGCAGCCCATGGTGGTGCTGGGCCAAAGTCACTTAGACCCACCGTCTCACCACCACGGCTTGATGAGCATTTCTACATAGCATTAAGTAGTAGAGTAGTCATTAAGCTCCTTTGGTCAGGTTTTGATACTCTTAGCACAGCATGTGACTTAAAAGTTTTCCATAATGAGAAATAACAATGATAGATGTCTTTTTTTCCTCTCATATTGATTGTAATTACTATATGCTTTGCAGAGAAGCTATCCCAGATGTGTAAATATGTGGAAAGCGGAACAGAGTGCCTGCGCACTGTGATCTTTTATTATCTAATGGATTAAGGGTAACATCTCCTAGGACCCTGCCAGAATCTGGTTTGTTACTGAGTTTGTTTTATTTTGCTGCACTGGAAGTGGTCGTTTATGGAATGAAAATACTGAAGAGAGAAAACTTAAAGGAAAGGAAATAAGCCTGTTAGAAATGTTGAGCTTAAGATCTGTTTTTAGAACGTGAAGTGTTCAACACTTGGTTTAAATTAAAACACAAGACCCTTGGCTGAATCTGTGACTAAAACTGAAGGAAAGGTAGACTGAGCTTCAGATATTAAAAAACATAATTCTTTGAATATAGGGGGAAATTGAAAAGACCTTCTGCCCAAAATGGAGTGAAATTAGTTGATCCAAGATGACCTTTTCAGTTCATTGCACTGGTTGGTTGTCCTGTACGATGAAACATCTCTGAGCTAGAATCGTGGGGCTAACATCACCAGAAAGGTGTGCTTATTCACACTTAATCGTCCTGAGCTGCGATCCTAGAATCCTAGAATCCTAGAATGGCCTAGGCTGGAAGGGACCTTAGAGATCATCTAGTCCAACCTCCCTGTCATGGGCAGGGATGCCACCTCTCGACTAGACCTGGCAACACATGGGGACCGAACGGGAATCGAACCCGCGACCTCGGTGTTGTCATTGTTGTCAGCATCGCGCTCAAACCACTGAGCTAACCGGCCCCCCAATCCATTAAACTGTTTGTATTTCAAATATCAACATTTAGCATGAAACAGTGCAACAGTTGACATTAGAGAAATTTTCATTACATAATGATGGGAGTGCTTGTAGATACTTTAAACGCCAACCATCTGCTGCACTGACATTAACTGTAGTCCTCAGATTTGACCTACCCACTTTCTGCAGCCTAAGTGTGCAGTGTGGTTATAAATGCTGAAGGTTGGTTGAGCCCTGGTAGCCGCTGCATGGTCTTGCTCCGTGGAAGTAAAATAATTCAAGTAGTTTGTTCCAATCACTAGCTCTTGCTGAAGGTGTCAGCTGGAAGCGATGCATTGGCACTGGAAGAATTGCTGCTAGAGAGAGGAGAATTAGTCTCATGGCTTCTGTGCTTGCTTGGTTGGCTTTTTGTCAACAATATTTTCCTTGTCTTTGAGGACCATCTTATATGAACCTCAGCTGAACTGCTGAAAGCTCTGATGTCCTTGGTGGGACTGTCAGGCCTGCTCAGTTTTTCTTTTAAAATGCACAGAGGTTTCCCGGTGGCTGCTGTGTTGACAGCATTTTTTGAAAACTCTGTAAAGTTTTATTCATTTTTTATGTTAGAAAACACCGTCTTAAAGTGAAGAAGCAGGAACTGGGCTTTTGTTGAAAGACAAATACTGATTTTTTTCCCCTGCTTTGATAAATAGGCTTTGGCAGTTGGTAGTCAATAGTTACAATGTTTTGGATGCTTGTGGATGCCTCACCAAATGCAGAGCAATTAGTTGTTTCCAGCAGTGCTTCTTGCTTTATCAGTTTTGGTGGTGGCTGGAGAGGCATATGGATGTTCTCCTGGGCAACTATTAGGCTCCATGGATCTTTTGAATCTGGTAAGACTCCAAAAATGTGTAAAAACTCTGTTTTGTAAGTGAAGATCAGAAACTATTATTAGCTTTTGTTTGTAGTTCAAACATGAGGTCATACTTGGCATAGTGCTACAGAAAAACTCCCAGCTCATGGCTCAGATCTGTTCTTTCTCAGCTCCGTGTCTTTGATGTCTGCTCTTGAGGATGCCTGTCTCTCCTAAAGCAGAATGTTTTGTGTGATACCAGGTTTTCAGGAGTTGATTTGGTGTTATCATCCTCATGGGAAGAGGGGCAGGAGGCTTTACTTAGGGCTGGTCATGACTAAATGATTTCCAGCCACCTTATTCTTACATAAAACTGGATTAAACAGCTTCAACATTTTATGCTGGCATGAAGTTCTCCAAGGCCATTCCAGCTAGTCAGCTCCAGGCTTTGTGGGAGAGGTGCCCAGAACTTGCTTCTGCATTTTTTGACTATTTTTCCCATCCTTCTATACATACTGATAAATAATGGTAGTAATTTAGGGTTAATAAAGGCTTGAGGAGGCATAATATCACAACAAAAACATATGTTTGGAACTGTAAAGCATCATAGGAAACAATGTTCTTCCAAGTTTCATGAAGTTGCAGTATGTTAACCACCCGTTTGTAACATCTTTTCCAATCTTGCCTTTTCACGCAGTGAGGATGGGAGCTGCTGAATTCTAGAGTAACTACATTAAGTAAAAGTCACTGTAATTATGGAGGAATAATTTGATCTGTAGGAAGTATCTCTTCAGTTTTTTTAAGTTTTCCTGAATATTTATATGAATAAAGTTTTGAATCTATCAAAAGCTTGAAAGTTTCCATATATTATGCCTATTTAAATTCAGTTTGCTTTCGTTATGGTCGAATATAAACAAAATCTATTCATTGGAAAGGAGAGTACTGTTCTTCATACAGTTAAAAAAGTATCCTTTCAAACCTGACACATCATCAGTTCATGGAGACAATCTTGCTCATTTTGTTATTAGTTCCATTTTTTATGAATTCTTTGGCCAAGTATGCTTAAGTAGTTGGTGAGAATACTGTGGGGTTTGCAAGTGAAGGTGAAATATGTCTTTGTCAGATTACTTTTTTTTTAACATTGTAATTTCTGTCTGAAACATTCTGCTTACTCTTTGCCTATAGAAATGCTTTCTTTCAGATGTGGAGTTTTATTCTCTTACAGGGTTCAAAAAGATGCCGTAGCTGGAGGATCAGAACAGTCAATATGCAATATTGGAATAATGGCAGATTTAAAGCCTGGAAACTTGTGAATTAATAGGACTATAAAAGAAAGCCTAATAATACTATAAAACAAGCTCTCCCCAATTCCCAAAGGAGTTGTACAGTGTGTTTATAGACCTGTTGTATCTTGAGAGAAGGCATTTCACACTGTTATTGTATTAGGCACAGCAGAAGAAATATTAAAGAAGTAGGTACTGAAGAGATAAATAGACATGTCTACTCTCTAGGTTAAAGTGTCTACTCTCTGCATTAAGGCTAGATTTTGTGAATGAAGAAACATAGCTTTATAGGCAAGTGGACAGAAAAGGCAGCCCAATGAACTGTCCCTGTACCTTCATTGCAGCAATGAGGGGGCAGGGCACTGGCGGTGCACAGCCGGTGCGACTTGTGCTGCTGTCTTGCAACCTGAGAGGGCTCCTGCAAGACCAGCCAGGTCACCCCTGCTCTGCATCCATGCTCTGCAGCACTCCCAGTCAGAGGAGTCCCTTGCTAAGAACTTGGATCAACCCTGGGGCTGCAGAGGTTATACAGGGACCTTCGTCTTGCTAGTGCCCGCTTGCGTGTTGGTTATTCTTCTGGCTGGGGATTTGACTTACAGAGATTAATACAAACCGTCCCTAAACAGTATGTCTTACAGAAAACACTTGACAGCCTAGTTTTGTGGAAGACTTTTATTGACATTTACTTAAGATAAACAACATCATTCCTTTGTGGTTTTGCAACTTGTGAGTAATGACACAATGTTGGACTATTCTGTTTAAAGCATTTAGACCATAGTGGCAGCATGTATGTGTTGTGTAAGCAGTGCTGTTTTGTATGGTTTTGTCAAAACTCTTTAACAGGTGTCCAAAAAGGCAATAACACTTCCAGAGCATTCCCCCTCCCCCTTTTTAGAAATCATCACTGTGTTGTTATATGCTGTAAACAATGGAAGTGAAACAAATGTTCATCTTCAGAGTGCCTGTAAAAATATTGCCTTGAATAGAATCATAGAATCATTTAGGTTGAAAAAGACCTCTAAGATCATTGCGTCCAACCGTTAACCCAGCACTGCCAAGTTCATTGCTAAACCATGACCCTAAGTACCACATCTACACATCTTTTAAATACCTCCAGGGGTGGTGACTCGACCACTTCCCAGGGCAGCCTATTCTAATGCTTGAGAACCCTTTCAGGGGAGAAATTTATCCTAATACCCAATGTAAACCTCCTGTGGTGCAACTTGAAGCCGTTTCTTCTTGTCTTGTCATTTGTTATATGGAGAGGAGACTGACCCTACCTCGCTACAGCCTCCTTTCAGGTAGTTGTAGAGAGCAAGAAGGTCTCCTCTCAGCCTCCTCTTCTCAGATAAACAACCCCAGTTCCTTCCGCTGCTCCTCATGAGACTTGTTTTCTAGATCCTTCACCAGTTTTGTTGCTCTTCTCTGGACCCACTACAGCACCTCAATGTCTTATAAATAGATAAATAAATAAACACTTTTAAAGAGTACACTAGTTATTACTTTCAAATACCAACATTTTTCCTATGAAAAGTTTTAAAGCTGAACACTGGGAGAGGTGAAAAATGTTCTCTCTAGAATTGTGCTCACACTAGCATTATGATGTTTTAGATATGGCTTTCCAAATGCAACAGCTGAGGGTTTTTTGTATGTAAAAGGTCTTGGTTTCTAGATAAAATGAAGTATGAAAACTGTAATGTAAATATTTTTAATCTCAGAAGTGTGTTGCTCCTTCTATCTAATACACATACATACATGTATGTACACACACAAATATGGATTTCTGAACATGTTGTCAGGTGCTGTAGGCTGATGTTTCCTGAGACTTTGTGAGACAGAGTTGCTGGCAGCTCTCTGAGCCTGCTCAGTGCCTTGCTTCACATCCTTCCAGATCAGAAGACGTCGGGATTTATTTTGCTGTGCCTGCCCTCAGCGTGTGCAACCACAAGAGGCAGCAAAGAAAGAACAGAAAGTGACAATGCTGAAGAACACTCGTGTAGTAGTTCATCTAAATTCTTGCACTAATTAATTTATCTGCTGGGGTTCTGTCACATTTCTGAGTATTAAATAAACGCAGACATTTACAGTTGATGCTAGGAAATCATTTGTCTTGTGACCCAGCAGGAGTTTTGGTTTGTGGCTCTCCTACCAAAGAACCAATAGGGGAATCAAGAAAATGATTCCTGGATCTCTGCTGACTTTCTGTTTAATTGCATTGCTCTTCATAATAATTGGGAGCAGCTTTGTGTCTTTTACTGACACTTGCTTAGTCCAAAATAATTGTGAAAATCAGTAGCCTATGGGGCATGTTACCAGCTTTAAAGGACAAGTCTGCACCCCTCCAGGTTGAATGTCTACAGAAGGCACTACGCAAAATTCACTGTCTTCTCCAGAACTGCCAAATGTGGCAAGTTGTTACATGATGCTTAGCACAGGCTGTCAAGGTTTTGAATTTTGCCAACTTCCCAACAGCATATTGGGCCAGAAGTATAAAGTAGTTCCAAAAATGACAGTAGCATCTCTTTTCCTTATTCGTTGTGCATCTGTTCTTAGTAGTATCTGCTGACTTTTGCTATCAAAGGAAACGTGTGCTACTCTTGTTTTTTGCCATCATTGTGGAATTGGCTGATATAAAACAGGAAGTTCAATTACTTTTATGGGTAAGACAATGGTGAACTGATACTGTTTGTAGTTTGGCCTAATTTTCATAGCGTTCAGTCTCTGTTCTCATTTACTGCCATTTCAGGGCAAGTATAATGAATCAGAAGAGATCCGTTTTCTTACTCCAGTGCTTCCCGGGATGTCTTTTGCAAACCAAGAAGAGGAGGGTTGCATATGAAGGACTATCCAAGTGCCAGAGATGTCCTCACTGGACTACAAGTTCTGTAATTGCATCACCTAGAATACACTTTTGACTTCTAAAATTCAGGGTGGATTTAATGTGAGATTGAATGTGAGATTTCTTTGGTTAATTGAAAGCATGATGAAGAAAATGTGTAGTGATTGTTGCATGATGGATGCCACGGAAAAAATTTTTTAATTTAGATGAGAGCAGTTAATTTGATGAAATGCAATCTCCATTGCCACCCTTCTCTCCCTGTTTGCTAAATCTGAGCACATATCAAATTGTTAAAGTTCTGCTCCTCTATATCTTTCAGCATTGGAATTGTGGTGGCAGGAAATCCAGCTGTTATTTTTGTTCATCACTGTTATTTTTGTTCATCATACAGAGTTTATATTTTAAAAATAAATAAAGTTATTTTTAAAAAAGGACAATAATGCGTGTGAACGTAACAGAAGAATCACAGAGGAAACATCAAATCCTTAAATGTTAAATAACCTGCTTTATAAATTGGAAGAGTTAAGCCAATTCCCATCCTATCTGGGACCTTTCTGCAGTGAGATTTTTGAAGACCAAAATATGTGTTTTGCAATAGACAAGCAATAGTCAACAGTATATGTTTCTGCTTTAGCATTTTTTTTAAATGCAGATACAGAAAGAAAATTTCCCTGCATGTTCTTCAGATTAATTTCTGCTGTATTCCAGAATAATGTATTAGACCTTAAGGTGGGAACAAAATGTGATGATCCAGAGTGACCTCCGGTGAGGCCAGCTGTTCCTGTATCTACCTCAGCATCTTCTGGCTGAAATAAAACAAATTGTGATTTATTTATTTTTAAGTACAAAAGAAAATGCATTAAAACCCCTTGCACTGTTTTCTGTTAGATATATTGGCTCCAGATGTCAGGTATGTAACCTGTTGGAAAACTTGATTCCTTTTTTCCCCCTGGCTTCCTGTTTTTCATATTGAAGAGCAAACGTGTTAATGTGGACTGGATGAACCCTTACTAAATGTTTGACTTATCTTACTCCATATTAAATTACAAAACCAACTGAAAGCCCGAGAACCTCTGCTCCCCAAAATTCTGTCTTTTGGCTGGCATAGAGGTTTAACTTTGAGGCAGAAGAGGTATCCCCTGTCATCTGGTAACCGTCCCTGGGATGGAAAGGTGGTATGTTGAAAACACGAGTGATCAAGGGGAAGTCTTTAGGAAACCAAGAACAAAATCAGAATAAGTACTAGGAACAAGAGTGATGGAGGAAAAATTGTGGCCGAGGTGTTGTTCAGGCTAAGAGTTGGCAGGATAGAGCTAGGAACTATTACCAAAGAAACTACCTCCTTTCTTTGATTGTGGGTTGTCAGAGGCAAAAGGACATCGCATGCATTTTGTAAGAGAGTTGGGCTGCATCAGGCAAATGCTCGACTACTCCACTATGGTTTCTTTTTCTGTCACAAGTAACCCACAAAAGCAGAATTTTGGCTTTATGGATCTGAAATGCATAAATGCTTTATACGTACTATATGCATGCCTGTGAGCTCATGTGTAATGTTCGTATCTGATACAGCAAATTGACTAGATGGAGTTAGTAGTGAAGGTCAAAATCTAGTAAGGTTATCTTCTGCTTCATCATAATGTCTTTCATTTCAGTACTAAAATGGTAAAGCAGGACTAGGCTTCTAAGCCAATACACATGAAAAAGTAATGAATACAATTTGTAATGATTGGCCAAGTTCATCTTGCTCAAACTTCCTTGGCTCCAAACCCAAAACAGTTACTGACCTAGTTCTAAAAATGTACGGGATCAGGTAATGTCTTAATTCTTATTTCTTTTGTTCAAACTTTGAAACACTATCACTTGCAGCTGGCAAATATACACTGGTAGGGAATAGTGCTGTTGTGCAATGTCGCAAGCTGAAGAAAATCACCTTCTTGTCCTGGGACGATTGCCACTGCTGTCTAACAGAAACTTCAGGCTGGTCTCTCAGCCTCTGAATGGGACGCAGATGTTTCCAATGGGAAAGGAATTTACCTGTATAGCATAGGAGATGATGCAGCAAGAGGCACATCAAACTTCGTGTTTTGCATATGACTTCTTCTATCCAAACATAGGAATTTTGTTGTTTTTTTTTCTTCAAAGGCAATCCCACAATCTGGTACATATTAGAAGATTGCTTATGTACTGGAAGAGATTCAGGGCAGCTCTTTGTTTTGGCTGATTAGATTTTAAAATAAATATTCATAACAAAATAATAGAAAAATACACATAAAATATTGTACCTTTGTTTGGCATTTATGGTATGATGCACTAAGTTCTCAAAGTTTTCATCATCATTGTTACATAGTAGTTGGGCATCTCGTCAAATCAATGTATGCTTACAAATAACTAGGCCTGTGTCTGGAATATTCAAGCGATATATAGCCTTGTTTTTCCTTATTGCCCTTGTTTTGCTCCTTCTTTTTTGCTTGGGCTCTATGTTTGTGAGCTGGGTCCAGTGTTTGAATCCAATTACTGGATTATTTCTTTCCCAGTTATTCCCCCCTGTCCTTTCTGCACAAGCCTTTGATAACTGTATTGAAACTGGGCTGCAGTTAATTTCACAGAGTGGACTTATTGAAAAGGGAAATTGAGCACATTGGTGTTTTCCCATTTTTAGTTTTCATGTCCTTTTGGATTCCAACTCGAAGGTGAGAGACCAAAAACAAAATACACATCAGTTTATGTTAAACACGGTCCTCATGAAATACTACAGCCTCCAGATGAGAGGTAGAGGCCTTAATCTTTCACAGTCTCTAAACGCCTTCACCCTCCTTTAGCAAGCTGCTACCAATGGCTCATTTGCTCTGTAGAATATTGCTAGATGTTTTGTATTCCTTCTGTTGACAACCAGTTCCTACACTCCATGAGTGTGGGAAGGTTTATGGGCCCTGCCCTATCACCTTTCCTCCCCTTTGAACTTGAATATTCAGATGAAATCTGGACTTTCTTGTAGACCTCATTCCTTGCGTATTTGTTTAATTTCATGCTGAATTGACTTGTCTTCCTGCTCTGGGCTTTGCTTTGATGTAGCCACATTTTGTTTCCATTATTTAAAGTTGCAGAAAACCTATTTCCTGTTTCCTTGTAATTCCTTAATTTAGTACATTTTAATGTATCTATCTATATTTCTTTTCTGTGTATATAATGTCAAATAGAGAAGATAATCCAGGATGATATAAAGTAAAGCTTTATCAGCATTAGCATGGGAATAGCTCTGTTATTTCTGGGCAAAGGCCACAGATGAGTTATTCAAGACATGATAAATGAAGGTAAGACTATTGTAAGAAACTTCTTTATCATACATAACCCACATAAATCATTGTATATAGGCAGATGAATACTTTCAAGAATTGTAAATTCTTGCTGTGAATAGAATGAATTCAAAATGTAAATGTAAGTTTATTAGACCAATTAAATCAGTAGATCAAGTTGGCATTTTTTTAGAGAAATTTGGATGTGATGAATTCTTACCTAAGCAAGACAGGCTGTAGGAAATGCCTCCATAGATGAGATGCTGGCCAACTCCTTTGAGGACCACATCTCTGTCTCCAGTACAACTTGTTTGTTGTGAAGCCTTCAACTCCAGAGTCCTCAGGCCTGAGATGGTAGGTATTCTGACTAGGACTACCATGAACTCAAGAGTGGCTGGCCCCTTTCTCACCTGTCTTCTCATTGCACACTTTTGTCCTACCATCCTTAGTGCAACCTGATTAAGCTTACAGTCATCGCATTTATAGTGGCAGTGTTTATTTTGGTGAGGGACACAAGAAGACTTGAAGAGCTTATGTATTTTTGGCAGAACAGCATTTCTAGGTCAGGGTTGATTTATAACATCTTTTATGAGGATTCAGTTTGGTTGAGAAAGAAGATAAATGCTCTGGAAGCATGCAGGCAAGGCCCACAGAGGGTTGGTAAGCCAGCACACGTGACTTTTGTCAGCTCTTACAGGGCCTCTTTCGTATCGTTCAGCTTGGATCCCTGGCATACCTTGACCCTTTGCTCCTGGCTTTCCTGGGAGCTGTGATCAACCATATATGTTGCCTCTACCCCCTCTTTCCAGTACTAGATCATTAACTTGATGCAGTTTGAGCTTGGAAAACTCCGGTGTCATAAAGCACCACCTTTCAGTCTGGCGGAGATGCCAGCAGTCAGACTTGATTTACTGATGAATTTGTTCAAAAGAGAGCAGTTACTCCTTTGTTTTTTCACCACATTGCCCCTAGTTTGTCCAGTGTCTCCAACCGTAAAATTTTGGTTCTGTGAAGTGGAAGAAAGAATATCTTCCTCTGCGATACTTATTCCAAATAAGCAGCTAATTTGAAGCTCACTGGCGATCTGGAATGTTGAGAGAAAATATTATGGAGGAATTAATTGTGGTTTTGGGGATGGGATATATTTGACCATAATTGTGGTATGATGCTTAAAAGAAAAAAGAAAAATCTTGACAGAGTTCTGTTTTCTAATATCTAATTCTTCACTGCTGATAGTTGGTCTAAGTAATCTGTTGCACCCCAAGAATAAGATCTTGGGTTTACAGCAGGTGATTTTGTACAAACACTGTACAGTAGCTGTCAAAACACAAATGCATTTTTAGGAATTACAGAGAAAGAATAAAGAGCAAACCACAAAGAGATCTTTTGAAGCAGTTGCCTGATCCATCCTTGCCTCCTCTATTTTGCTTTGCCTGGGAGCAGTCTCAAGGTCTGCAAGCTGGATTCATTTTAGGTGAGACTCACCCTGAAGATGCACTTCAGAAGCACACTTAATATGTTCAGAGTTGAAATGGACATTCAGCTTGATCTGTTCCAAAATAACCCCTGCAAAACAGGATATTGCATCAGATCCTCTGCTCTATGCACCTGCCCCTCTGGTGTTGCAGGACTTGCTGATGTGGAGGTAGCCAGAGAAGCACTCGGGCCAGTGGTGTGGAGGATCGTGCCATACAGCTGTGCTCAATGCATGCTTGTGCTCCTCTACAGGCGTCTCCAGGTATTGGGGACCTGGGCCAGGCTAGACTTTTGGTCTGTTCTGGTTGCGTGAAGGATACCAGGTTCGTATGAGGAAAGGCTGAGGGATCTGGGGCTGCTTAGCCTAGAGAAGAGGAGATTGAGGGGAGACCTCATGGCTCTCTACAGCTACCTGAAGGGAGGTGGTAGTGAGGCGGAGGTTGTTCTATTCTCCCTAGTGGAGAGTGATAGGATGAGGGGAAATGGATTTAAGTTGTGCCAGGGGAGATTCAGGTTAGATATTAGGAAGAATTTATTTACTGAAAGGGAAAGGCTGCCCAGGGACGTGATTGAGTCACTTTCCCTGGAAGTGTTAAAGAGATGACTAGATGTTGCATTGGGGGACATAATTTCACAGGTTGATAGGGCTGGGACAAAGGCTGGACTCGATGATCTTCAAGGTATCTTCCAGCTGAAATGATTCTATGATTCTGTGATTCTATGATCTTAATTTTAATGGAGGCATTAATAGATATACTACTGAAAGAGATTTACTGAAAAATAATAATGGCCAATGTGATTTTCTTTTTGAGTCATTTGAAAACTCTCACCAGGGATATTGTATTTGTTTCGTTCCTTTCTGAATGTAAGAAAGAGGAACATCCATCCTGTTGCTAATGCAGTGCCCATTATTAAGAACATGCTTATCTCTCTCCTGACAACGAGATTTACTGATGCTGTTCGTGAAGGCTTGGGAATGGGATCCCCTTTCAGAGCTGCACTCTAACTCTATCCATCCTTGAAATTTTTGCTTTGTATCCTTTTGGTTTTGGTGGGTGTTTTCTGCCTTCTGGGGATGCTCCATCTTAATTCATTCTATACAACATGACTCAAGTATAGTGTCATAGCTAATTGCCCCCATTTGCATGTAAATCACAACAGTTTTTTCTAGCGCATGTCACAACAGCAACTGAACTCTGGCTACTTGAGATCTGTTCAAGAGCAGACACCTAATTCAAATCCTTTGAGTTACTGCCTGGCAGTCCCCATCTCTCTCTGCCAACTCCATGTGCTACTTAGAGTCACAGGATTACAGAATGGTTTGAGTCGGAAGGGACCTTAAAGATCATCTAGTTCCAGCCCCTCTGCTATGGGCAGGGACACCTTCCACTAGACCATGTTGCTCAAAGCCTCATCTAGGCTGGCTTTGAGCACTTCCAGGGATGAGGCACCCACAACCTCTCTGGGCTATCTGTTCCAGTGCCTCACCACCCTCACAGTGAAGAATTTCTTCCTTATGTCCAATCTAAACCTACCCTCTTTCCATTTAAAAAGGCTGCCGATGGTCCTGTCGCTACAGACCTTGGTAAAAAGTCTTTCTCCATCTTTCTTATGAGCTCCTTTCATATGTTGAAAGGCCACAGTAAGGTGTCCCTGGGGCCTTCTCTTCTCCAGGCTGAACAATGCTGCCTCTCAGCCCTTCTTCATAGGAGAGATGCTCTGGTCCTCTGATCATTTTTGTGGGCCTCCTCTGGACTTATTCCAACAGGTCCATATCTTTGCTGTGCTGAGGATCCCTGAGCTGGATGCAGCATACCAGGTGGGGTTTCACCAGAGCAGAGGGGAAAAGCAGAATAGAGTGAGAAACTTATGCCTCTACCCTTTGATGACTTGTTTATTCCAGTCTCAACTAGCCTGGTGTGTATAGATCTTATGTTTTCTGGTCCAGAAACTTGCCTAAAGTACCTGGAGAGTAGTCCTTGAGACAGTTAATAATGGGGGCATTTCAGGTTGCCAGCAATTTCTTGATGTGTAACAACCGTTCAGTTTGAGGCACCGTCTTTTTTTCATTGCCCCAACCATGTGTCATAAGACTGAAGAAAGGTGTTGGGAGCAGAAGGTGGGCAGCAGTTTGAAGCCATGGAGGATAGGTACAGACATACGGAATATCTGAGTAGCCCTGATTGCTCCAGTAATCAAAGAAGAACTGGTCATTTTAAAGCAAGACGCTATGCAGAAATAGATAAACACTTAAGAGATGACTTCATGCTCTCAAGCAGTCTTTCTCATCCAGTTATCCTAATGAATTCCCTGCAACAGCCCTGCCTATGTGAGCAGTTTGATTTTTGCAGATGTGGGTCCTACTCACCTCAGGATCATAGGCCCATCAAACTAACATGCCTGTGCCTGTGTAGAAGGAAGGATGCTGGTTGGGCGGTGAGCTGTCACTTCTCTCCCTCTCCATTCTTCTCTCTTCACTTCTCTGCTTTGCGTTCAGGCTTTGGCTGCCGTCCCTGGAACCAGCTGTTATCAGACTGTGGAAGATCTTCTCCTGATGCCAGCAGCAGCATCTGGATGCCTGGCACAGCTCTTTGAACAGTTGTCTTGATTTCTGTTGTGGTCAGCATGCAGCTGGAATTTTTTATCCTGCCTGAATGCTTTTTCTCTTTGGCTCACCTTGAAGTATTTGAAATTTATATGGCGGAAACAGGACTTTTTGCAGTTATTGCTCCGTTCTTTTGTAGAGGACACTTGCAGCTGAAATATAGGGATAATTCTCTCTTACCTTTAAGCTGTTGCATACTTACAGAGTGTATGCTGGGATTGTGACTAAAAAGGGAGAAGCTTTTGTAGAGGAGGTTGCAAGTTTTTTTTTAAATATGTGTCAGAAAATTCTAATTTATCCAAGCAGAAACCTTTGCAATGTGTATTTTTTAAAAGGTAGAATTCCTGCTAGCAAATACAAGTATGAAAGCAAAAAAAACAACACATGTGTTAGAAGTAATGGACCTCTCCCTCCCCTTCACCTGGGTATGAGGGACTCAGGTTCAGATCCCTGCTCTACCTGATCAGTGCTATGAGAATCTGGCTGTAAATTTGGGGTGTTTCTCATTACAGTCTTTTACTATCCCAGCTGAGGTGTTAGACCCATAGCCTCTGGCTAGCTTGTGTGCCTGAGAGACAAGGAGCTACAGCTAAATCCAGGGTTTCCCTGAGCCAAGGGTTGGATATGGGAGATGGAGGAGAAGGTGTCTGTCCCAAAAATGCTAGAAAGAACTATGTTTTGTCCCTCCGTGGCAAAAACTAGGCATCAGTGCTGCTTTATTTTTTTAAAGGATCTTGTTTGTGGTCTGGGCCATATCTAACCACTCACTCTCTTTTCATGCTTGCTTACTCTTTTACTGTGAATGGGTTCAAGACATCTGAGGTGCAGGTTTCATCACCTTGGAAATGCGCCTCTGCTGCCCCTTGCTGTGCTGCGACAGATCCTTGCCTGGCAGCAGTTTCCTTGGGCTGCAAGCAAACATGCACCCCACGGCAAGAGAAAGCCAGAGGATTGCCACCAAATTAGGAGACGGTGTTGCTGGCTAGGTCAGCAGAGATACTATGGAAATGTAAAAGATAGCTTCCAGATTTGCCAGCTGCTCTGAAGAAGCCTGAAGTAGTTTCTGGAGCAACAGCTATTTTCAAGGATGCAGAAAAAGTGAGCAAATGTTTTAATGTTTTATGGTTGGGTGGGGATTCCTTTACTTAGAGCCAGGTGGTTGTCACTTTTGACACCTTCAGACAACTTTCTTTAGGAGGAAAAAATGCATTTTGTTGTGTCTGAAAATGAGGCCCCAAACTACATCAGGAGAAACTTAATGGGAAAGCACAAAACAGCGTGTTGGCACTTGTGATGTGGCTGCTGCTGGGCTTACAGCTGTAGCCATGGTGTGAGCCGGGGGCTTGACAGCCCCTAAACCTGCCCACCTTGGCTGCTCCACTGCTGCACCGGATGGAAGGGAGCAAGAAGGGGTTTTGGCCTCCTCAAACTCTTGCTTCATTGTGGGAGTGGTCAAAAAAGCTGAGTGGAATTATTCTTGCCCAGCAAAGCTACTTGCAGGTGTTGGCTTTGTGTCCTCACCACCTTCATGGCAGGAGAAGGAGGAGGTGAGAGTGAGCAGCTAGGGACAGCTGCTGGTCCTGCCTCCTACTAAGGATGGACTGGCTGAGGACTGCTTTCACTTGCCCAGCCAGACCCTGTCACCAAAAGTCTGTCCCAAGCAGCAGTTATCCCCCTGCTTCTCTATGGCTGTGCTCTTTGGGGCTGGGAGGAAGAAGCTGGACCCTCCCAGGTGATTTTTGGGGTGCAGAGTGAAATAAGATAGAAGTCTTCTCAGCAGGTATTCATTATAGCTCTGACCTCTTTGAAATAACAAGCTTCATTTGGCTTTTGAACCAAGAAGGTTGGGACACCATTACTTTATTTGTGCTATTTTATTAACAGCAAGCCAGCAGTGTTACTCCCGGGACTTCATGTGATCTTTCCTACCTGTGCTAGCTTACTAATTTCCCTCACTTGGCAGTTATGTTAACTGAAATTAAAAGTGAAGATGTGACTGCAGTTACACATGGTGCTTGGCAAGAACTCTTTGTCCTGTACGTTAGCCACAGATTTATCCTTCTGCTATGTGTATCGTCAGCTTTTCATTTCCTCCCTTTATTCTGTCTTCCAATTTCCCTTCTTTTTTCTTCATTATCTTTGCCTTTGCCCAGCCTTGTTTCTCCCTGTGGTTCAGTGACTGCCATCTTTTACCGTGGATCTTTCCCTTAGCATCAGTGAGAGACGAGAGCACACGCACACGCACCATGTGCAGACGTCTCCTACAGACACACGTGCATCGGGGTCCCTGCCCACCCGGGCATGTGCACATGCCCAAGTATGTTTGGTTTTACACCAGTAATTTAACCTAAGCCAACTAGCTTTTTTTAAATCCACAACTATCAAATGGGCCAAAGGCAAAACCCGCAAACCATGTGTTTCTCCTGTTTCACCACATGCTGTTTTGACTGCATCTTAATAAGTAATATGCATATGCCCCTAGAGAAGTTACAGCAAGGTGGGATGTTTGCTAGAAGATAGGTTTTGGATTTGTGGATTGGACTAATTGTACCACAAATAAAAATCTGAAGATCTGTTCTATGCATTTCAATTATCATTACTACAGGTTTGGTTTAGGTGTTTTTTTTTTTTACCAAGGAAGGAGCAATTTTTGAGTAATTTGTAATATATTGCTTGTAGCTTAAAAGCAGGGTATGTGAAACATGTAGCTGTGGTCTGATTCCAGTTCCATTCTAGAAAATATACTTTTAGTTAAAGAGGGAATTTTAAATTCTTGGATGTTATCCAGAGTTCATTCTAATGCCACTTTAAATACAGGCAGGAAATAGAACAATTTCAGTCCTTTCTCTGTTTCTAGCAGGCTGAGAAAATGTGGAAGATTCTTCCTTAGTTTCATGGACAATTTGCTTTGTGCCATAATTAACTGGCTGTGCTGAACTTACATAGCCAATGGAAAAAACCCCTTCATTTATAAACTGTTTACATTGGATAATATCCTTCTCCAAAATCGTGTTGCTATTTTTAGCTCTGTTAATGTTAGTGTATGGAGGATGACGAATGAGAATCGAACATCAGCAACCATCTTAAGCCACTGCAGTTAATAGTAATTCCTACCTGAAATGTCCATAAAAACATGCTGTTTGGGGACTTAGTAATGTGTTAACAGTGGTGTATTAAAGAGTGTTAGGCCACACTTTGACTTCTGTTGAAAAAGAGATCAGACTGGAACAATTTGCTTTACAGGAAAAGTAAAGGAAATTATTTTGTCTCCCACAAATTCGAGTGAACACATAAGGAGAGCGAATGGCTATGACAGACCCTCCCACTTGTTGGTCAATCTTCATTTTCTTAATTCTGTGTATTTCTGAAATTCAAATTTCCATCTGCTATCTGACTGAGCAGTTCTAATCTCAAGGTGTTTATCAAGTACAGTCTGAACTAGCTGTGGGAAACAGCGTATTGAACATCTTAGTAACTTTTCCGAAGACAAGACTGCTCCTTGGTTAACAAGTTATTTCTCTTTCTGAATGAGTTGCTGATGCAAGATTTGTTTTTCTCACACTAAATGCAAGGTCCATCACAAATCCACCTAACTTCTTGGTCCTGGTTGTCAGACCAGAAGTGCTGTGGTGATGTGGAGCAAAGCACTTACCCAATGTTGACTTCTGCCCTTTCAAAAGTTTTGGTGTTAACTCTCTGCCAACAAGTTTAGCGTGAGACAGGTAATGTTGTGGCCTTCTGCAGCCCACATAAAAGCATGATTATTTGGCTTATTTAACAAAATTGTAATCGTTTTTGTGTTCCTGATCTGGAACAAATTTCTGTTGCTGTCTTACCCAGCAGTGTACAGGATGGGTATCGTGGAGCATGGAACTGTGAGCAAAGTCTCTTTCTGGATGCATTTTGATAGTCTTTTTCATGACTGAATTAGGAATGAAAGGATCCATACTGAAATGTAGATCATCACTAGCAAATTTCAGAGTATATCTGTTAAAATATATGGCGTTCACACTTCTATGAGTATTTAGTGTCCAGGGTCAGGCAAGCAAAACTGCACCTCCGAGACTTTAATGATAAACCTCTCTGTCTTTGTCTCTGCTTGGCCTAGAAAGAGTTCACATTTCATGCCAAGTGAGCTGACTGTGTGCTGCACTTCCGTGTTTGACAGATATTTTCAGCTACCATAAACAGAATTTAAGAGAAAATACCAATGATCTTAGTGTATCATCTCAACTTTACTGCAAGGGAGAATGGAAAAGTAATACAGTTTTTGTAATAATCCAGGCATACTTCCTGACAACCGTGTTGCCCCTTACTTGTGAATGGTGTTATTTAGGAATTTCAATGGGAAAATACAATAAAATGTGAACATTAAGAGTTTTAAAAATATTTGTCTTGCTGTATCAATTTAGCCCAAAGCAGAGTACTGAGCAATGTTATATTTTAAACCATAACATTTTTGCTTTCGTTGCTGCTGTGTAATTGAGCTGCCAGTCTGCCTCGTTTTATTTCCTTTATACTTGTCACTGCTTCTACAGAAGTAGCACAAAATATTCCTTTTCCCTGCTACGATTAAGATTCGTCATGTCATGAAGATTTCATTTTTTCTTCCATTTCCACTTCCATGGTAAAGCAGTGACCAATCAAAATCAAGTCATTGTATATCAGCTAACAGGGTTTAAACTGATGAAAAGAATCAGTTCTAAGAGAGAAGACAGCTTTGCCATAACATCTGTTTCTTTGAGGGAAGGAATAGTCTCATTCGGGATGGAAAATATGTATTTATGGATATAAAATTGTTCTTTTGCGGTGCTTTGGTGCATTTGCTACATTCCAGCACTGCATTTTATGTTAGTAAAGGGAGTTTAATGCCATAAAAGATATGTTTGCATTAGCTAGTAGATGATTAACCTTCAAAATGCATTTCTTACTCCCGATAGTTTTTCACTGTAGCATGTTGCCACACTAATGCCTTTTTTTGTTTAATACCTGTATCATCCAAAATGAGTAGACAGAAGATTGCTTTAAGCATTAAATTCATGGGGAAAAGTTCAGGAAAAAAGAATGTTCAAAGAATGTTTGTCCAGGCTGTGGGAAGCTGTGACAAATGGTTTTAGAGACCTTTAGTGAGATTATTGAATCGTTAGGGCCACAGACCAATCTTCTCAAGAGAAGAGGTGGCAGTGAAGATAGCTGAGGACAGATTTTGAGAGGAGAAGGCTATTTTTGGTAGGACCATCATGGAGAAGGACTTGACAGCACTGGTAAGTAAAGCATGGCAAGTTTGGCAGACATGAGCTTCGTGATACTGATTGACAGCATTACCTTGGGCCTAAGCATGTGTTGATGCCCATGGATGAGATATGGTATGGTCAGGACAGGCCAGATAAGAAGACAGAGACAGAAGATTGATGGGGCTCTGAGCAACCTCATCTAGTCAAAGATGTCCCTACTCACTGCAAGGGGGCTGGACTAGATGACCTTTAAAGGTCCCTTCTAACCCAATGCGTTCTGTGATCAGACTCAACTGCACTCTTAGTTTGATGAGCTAGCTGGGGCCCAGGAGAGAAGCAGAGCAGAGGAGCCACACTGGCACTTTCACTAAGACTAAGACTTTCAAGTGAATCGTGGAACCTTTCCAGAAATTGTGCACTGCCAGTGAAGGCTGAACTAGATATGTTTATTTAAAAGACCCGGCTGTGCTCAATTTTTAACTCATTGATCTTTTTTTCTTCTTTCCACTGTTTCTGTTTATCTAATAATAGCTTCTTGGGTGGTAAACCCAGGCAAAATAACTCTCAAGATGTGTAATTACTGATAATGTGGCAGTGAGAGAAGGTTTTAAGGAGTTCTTGTTGTAGTGATCTTAACTGAAAGGCAATAAACTCTGGACATAGGCAGGTCAACAAATTTGTTACACTTGGCTGCATTTACTGTTGTAGTGAGTGGGTGTGAGAGAAATATTTTCATGATTAGCTTCAGATTCAGGGCATGGCATTCGATCAGATGGTTAGTAATAATGTCTATCTTGTGTCCAGTTACTATGCTTACAACATCACTTGACTACAGTTAATAACTTGTTCAGGGCATAAAACTTCATTGTTTCCATTTCCATTTCGTTTCAAGTCCTCACTTCATCCCAATCAGGTCACTCATGATAGAACTCCAGTGAGGAGCCGGGACCATATGTCCATGGGTTTTGTGTGCTGGGTTTGTGGAGAGGGACAGCCTGCTCTTCCAGCAGAGACGTCCTCATGGATGCCAGCATGGAGGTCAGGGCCATGATGAGGAGCAGGAGGACTTTAAAGAAGGGAGGAGGGAGATGCCGATCTCTTGTCCTGGTCTGCTGCCGGGTCCCAGATACCTATTGGCATCTGCTGGATACCTGTTTTTGGCACTGTCCCTGCTCCACGAGGCCTCTAAGTCTCCTCTGTGGATGCCTTCCCGAGTATTTAAGTCTTCTGGCTTGAACGCATTAGGTTGCAGGAAAGGATGTATTATGGCTCTTGTTTTGCCTTTCTGTGATGCCATAGGATTCACCAAGAATCCCATCCATTTTCAGATGGAGCAGTTGTCCTTCTGGTAAGCAAAGGGGGAGGGGATCCTTTCAGAGGGAAAGAAAGTCAGAGACAAGCTCTAGTAGAGTTTCTTGCTCTTCATTTGTTTTTACAGTGATAGGTGAAACTAAAATACATATATAAGAAGATAACTCTAGGATTTTGTGGCATACATCTGTAAAGCTCAGAAAGATGATAGTGATATGCAGCATGCATCCATCATCCACTGTTGAAAAGACTGAAGAAAAATCTTGGTATTACTGGAATGATAGAAACTTAATGCCCTGTCTCTGTCATGCAAAGATATGTTGGAGAGAGCCTGTTCAAGAGATTATATGGGAATTCATCAAGCACAAACAGCAGTGAAGGAGGCCTTATATTTTGCAATTGGTGGAGTTTTTGCAATACAGAACATTTCAATTACTTAAGAGCTGGTCTGTTTCTGTCAGCATGTTGACTTTTGCACTGGTGTTGCAGTTTGAAAGCACTGCATCGTATATGGAAGCAGCAATGGCCTGTGCCCATCCACTATAAAATGCCCTTGGTGGACTAGAATATTTCTTTATCATATACAACAACGTTATGACAGGCTGGCTAAATACAGTAAAACAGAAGAAGAATGTGGACCTATAGCTTTCATTTTTCTGAAATGCGTAAGTGCTTCATAAAACTAATCTTTTTAAGGATGGAGGATCAAATTCTCATCTCTCAACGTAGCTGGAGTTACCCCAGCAAATCTGGAATCACTCAGGAGACTCTCAGTCCCTCAAACTCTCAGTCTTTCTGTAAGCTTTTATAGCATGAGCCACCTGCTGAGGTGGAAACTGTCAGCCTGCAGAGATGGGAATGAGGAACAGGAGTACTGCATCCTCCAGCACAACCTTGCTCAAACTTCTCCAGAGGGAAAAGTGCTGAGCAGCTCACTCCCACTCAATGCTCAGCTGGTAGGTGGAACAACCAGAAAGACCAAAAAACCTTCAGAGCAGCAGAAACAAGATCAAAGTGAATCAACTTACGTGCCTCACTAGATCTGCTTTTATTACTAATTTTCTTGTCTTTTTATACTTTCTCCCATTTAACTGGACATATTATATTATAAATTATATATATTGTGACGTACACATGACCCAGCAGTGAACTTCATTGAACATTCACGTCAAGTTAATTTGAGTAACTATTGCTGATTGCATCTGTTTTGACTGAACCACATGGCAAAGTATTTGATAAGGAAATTTTACACGTTGATAAGCAACAATAGCAACAAGAAGATAAAAACAGGTAACGGGAACTACAAACAGAATCATAGAATGGCCTAGGCTGGAAGGGACCTTAGAGATCATCTAGTCCAACCTCCCTGTCATGGGCAGGGACGCCTCTCAACTAGATCAGGCTACTCAAGGCTCCATCCAACTTGGCCTTGAACACCTCCAGGGAGGGAGCAGCCACAACATCTCTGGGCAATTTATTCCAAAGTCTTGCCGCCCTCGTACTGAAGAATTTCTTCCTAAGGTCCAATCTAAATCTATACTCCTTCAACTTAAACCCATTTCCCCTTGTCCTATCAGTGGACACTCTTGTAAAAAGTCCCTCCCCAGCCTTCCTGTAGGTTCCCTTCAGGTATTGGAAGGCAGCTATTAGGTCCCCCCGAAGTCTTCTCTTTTCCAGGCTGAACAATCCCAGCTCCCGCAGCCTGTCCTCGTAGCAGAGGTGCTCCAGCCCCTGGATCATCCTTGTGGCCCTCCTCTGAACACACTGGAAAATCTGTTGTCCAGCAACGTCACAGTCCCTGTTATATCCTTGCTTTCTTTCCGGACCAAGGACCAGTGCTTTTCTTGGCTAGCAGGATGCACAGGCACCCTTGTGGAGCAAAACCCAGCACTTCCATCAGCAAGAGGTCTTAACGGTGCTTGAAGACTCTGCAGGACCAAGATGCTTGTGATCGTGCTTGTGGTCATCATGCCGTGCACAAAACCTTTTTCCAAGTAAAGCTTGTGTGGTGGTGAGTGGGAGGGAGCCCTTTAGGACACGGGACATGACACACCGGTGAAGCTGCGGGCATGGCTTTCACTAAGTGCCACTTAGACCCATGTGTACTCTTTATCTTGGCTTGAAATACCATCTAGGATGCCTGATAGCCCACCTTGTGATCTGCTTGTAAATTAGCCTTCATCTATTCTGTCCATCCTAAAAATGACCCATTTCCTTGATCAGAGGGTTCCTATATCTTAGGCTTGTTAAAGAATTCATTTTACCAGAGTGCTATTGACCTACTTCAGCCTCTTTTAGTAAAGTCCTTGAAAGCTCATACTTTTCTTTCAAAGGAAGGAAGCAAACAATATTATTCTAAATTTTGCCTTAGCTCATCATACGTTTTACGAGCAGGTGGGTCATCTGCACTGTAATGACTTTCTTCCAGGAACATTCCTTTTGTTATGCTCAGATGAATTTTTATAATGGAATTGTTTTTCACAGAGCTTTCAGTAATTCTCCTTTATGAAAATTCCACCTGCATGTAAGTCAAATTGTGTAAATCTTATTACAGTATGCCTATAAATGACTTATTAACTGAAGAAAATTTACAATGGAGAGATATTTTGTAACTTTTCTAAACAGCAGGTTTTCACTAGTATTTTTCTTGCCCCACAAAATGCACTGAACACTGATTTTTGAGGCTTTATATCTGTGTGTGCTAACACTGAAAATATATTTAAGGTCATAGAAGCCATTCTTTCTGAGTATTTTATAGCATCCCAAACAAGTAGTGAACTAGATTTTCTAATGTCAGAATTTTTTTCTTCATCTGGTTATTCCAGTGTTGATCTTGCATCTTCTTCTACTGCTAAATAAGAAACACAAACTCTTGCTGCCAATCTTGATAAAAAAGTTTCTTCTGAGATATGAAAAAAAAATTCTTAACTTCCAGTTTCACAGCTGCTTGTCTTGTAACTTGCCCTTGATTCAGCACAGCAGCTTCAATGTGATTATTAATTGGATAATGAGACATGACTAAAAAAAGTGCCCTTGAAGTAAAGCTTATAGTAAACAGCATATTTTTCCATTGCTTATCTACATAATAACAGTGCCTTGAAAAAATACCAGTACTTTCTAGGCTTCTTGCAGCACTTCAGCTTTCATCTGTTTTGCCAGTAGAGCTAAAGTCTGCTTTAACCTCACGTCAGCAGCCTGCTCTTTATAGGCTACTGCTGTCATAAAGTCTTCTCAGCTACCCGTGTCCAGCATGGAGTTACCCTTGCTCTCCACTTATGGGCTGGCCTCACAGGTTCCTGGGATTTGTGCTAACCACCATGGTATTGTTTGGTCAACTGATAAGGAGAGGATCAAGAGATTATAGAATGGTTTGGGTCAGAAGAGACCTTGAAAGATCTCCTAGTCCAGTCCCTCTGCCATGGGCAGGGACATCAGGATGCGCTGCCAAAGCTAAGGTCGAATCAACTATATGAAGACTACACTACTAACCTGCCTAAGTGTATAAATAAGGTGTAAATTGTTACAGCGTCCAGAGCTGTGGAGGCGTTTGAAGGCCCTGACAGTGTCGCTCTGGTGTTGTCCTTTCACCCTTTGGTTTCAGGTATTTGGTTCTTGTTCCCTAGTTGCAGCTTTGCAGCCTGCACTTTGGTTGCAGCTGGAGAACTCCACAAGCTGAATTTTGTCTATTGCTTCTATTCCTCCAACTCTCATCTAGTCACTCCCTCTAATCCACAAAACTCTGGTATGTGAAGTGGGTTTTTTCCAAATGTCGTTTTTAGCTTCTTTCCTGCTTATTAATGTCTGAAACAGTGGAAAAGACAATTGTTGTCACCACCATTTCTTTCAATTCTGATTTTCCTCTCTCTTGATATTGTCTTTTTTTTTTCTTCTTCTTTTTTTTTAAGGAATAACATTTTTTCATACTTGGAAATGGCCCCAGAGATCTTTAGCTAAGGAGAAAGAAAGGTGATCACACCAAAAGGAGATCAGGGGCTCAGATCCCCATGTAGATGGCAGCTTGTGGGCATGAAGGTTCCTGCTGCTGATTATGTGGCGTGTATTTTTACCTTTGCCTTCAACATAACCCTCATCTCTGAGCTGGTACGTGATGTGGTAGCCCAGATCCCCCTGAAGGCTGTCTATGCCCCAAATAAACTACAGGTTTGGAGGTACCTGGTGTCTCAGCATGGCAACTGAAGGCAGTGAAGCTAGCTTGATTTAAAACATGCTTTTTGTCCATGAATGGGGGGAATAAATAACCAAAACCATATCCGATGGCTTTGAACATCTGTTCTAGTACTGTCTGGGCTGTGTGAACCTAAGAAGGTTACTCATTTTGTGTATTCCCTATACATTTCTGTAGCAATGCTTGATTTTTTTCTTTCCAGTTGACACTTGAATTTGATTTTTTGTGGGTAATAATACTTGTTTCGGAGGAAATTATACTGTGCCACTTACATTTCTATTCATAAATTACTTGTAATGAGTACATTATCTCAACTAGTACCTTAACATAATCTTAGTTCTAGTTTGACATAGTATTTAGCCAGGAAATTTACTGCTTCATTTTCCAGGAATAGTTCAGACTTAGGCAGTTGCAAAATGTGAATAGCTTTTATTGTGTCATGGAAAAAGGAAAGAAAGCAACAAATATTAATGTGCCTGAGTGACTCTGTCTTCTCTATCATATATAGAATATATGATATCATTTAAAAGGAATATCCTTTTAATTGAAAAAGGAAAAAAATAAATCCCCAACCCCTATGAAACAACTCTTTTTCTTTCAAGCTTCCTGTCTAGACTTGTAGTCAGAAAACATCACCAGGAACTGGCTCTTCCGTTGCTGTCTCTAGCGCCGGAGCCCACTTGCTCAGGCTGGGTGACAGACAGCTCCTCTCACTGCATGCAGCAGCATCTCCTGCCTCCACGGGAAGAATCCCAGGAAAACATCACCATTTTCAGTCAGATGTCCACAGGATCCCTGGGGAAAAGAGATGGTTTCCTACCTCTGGAGATGCCCCTATAGTATTTACATGACTGAAGAAGAAAAGCGGGAGACGGCAGTTGGTCCTAACGAAGACGCCGCAATGGTATGTGGGCGTCTGATAGCCCCTATGTGAAGATGCCCAGAGGGCCTCTCATCCTGTTGTTTTGTGGTTGGGCTTTTCTTCATTTTATATATGTGGATTGTTTGGGTTTTTTTGCTTAAAATATCAAGGGTAAAATCCTGGCAGCTCAGTGCAATCAGTGGCAGACTTGCCAATGAGTTTAATAGAATTCTGTAAATGTAAAAAGGTTGTATTTCCAAATGTTACAGTTTATATATTTTTTCAAAAAACGCCCTTTCACTCGGGGAGCTTTGTCCGGTGCCCTGGGCTTTGGTGCTGTCCCCTGACTGCTGGGGCTGCCTGAGGGGCTGTGCCAGCTGAATCAGTTCCCGTGCTGCTCAGCCTTGGCTATCCAGCTGGGATGGACTGGCTTCTGCACTAGCACTCATGGCCAAATCTGGCAAAAGGGAAGGTGGATATGACAGGAGCTGTACTGTGCTGCTGCCTGAAGAGAGCTGGATGGGCTCTACAGTGTGGTGAGAAGTCTGTGAGCAAAGAGGGCCACTGTCTTACAAGTGGAAGAGCTGGGAAAGCCAGGCCCTTGCTGTGAGAACGCATCCATTCATTTTACATTTGAATTTCCTTTGTGCGTGTATGTCAGGAAATAGCAGAGAGTACCGCTGTCATTCCCTGTGTCGTGGAGACCCTTCCCAGGACTGTGTCTAACTTTGTGGGTTGTTTGAACTCTGCTGCTGGTCTTTAGCCCCAGACGTAATTAGGAAGCATCACCCTGGTCCCTTTACAGCTCCTGATGGAGGCTGAGATGTTGGCCACTCTCTGGGAGGTGCGGGTGCTCCCCCAACTCTCCCCTGGGCAGCCTGAAGCGCACCATTATCTCAAGGGGAGAACATTTGGATTTTCAGGCAATGCTAACGCTTAGGGAAGCAGAGATTTTTAAGTTCAAATTTTTGCAACATGCAACTGATGGAATGCATTTTGGTGAGGTGTTACGACATTGTAGAGGAGCAAGGAAGCAAATAGCTCTTTTTCTTTTACCTGTGTCAAAAATCCGTGAAGAAAATATCTGAGCTTTGTAGTGGGAATGGCTTTTATTTGTTTCAGATGTGCAAGTGAGGCACTGTGTCAGGCAGCAAAGTGCAATGAGCACATATAGAATCACAGAATGTTAGAATCGTAGAATGTTTGGAGTTGGAAGGGGCCTCAAAAGATCATATAGTCCAACCCCCCTGCCAGAGCAAGATCACCTAGAGCAGCCACACAGGAACGTGTCCAGGCAGGACTTTGGGACTGGAAATGCCCCAGCAAACAGGGCTTCCGCCACAGAGCCCAGCTAGTTTCTTGCATCCCAAATCTGACTTTAGGATGTACTGGCCTGTGTTGTAATAGTTCGGTATTTCTTTAATTCTTTGCAGAGGTGACATGAAGGAACACCATGCTTGTATAATATTGTGCTCCTCAGTGGCAGGGGGTGCAGTGTTTTTGAAGGCTGTACCCCAGCAGCATCCCTAGGGAGAAGTTGTAACACATCAGACAGTGACTGGAGTTGATCTGTAAATGGAAAACTGAGATAGCACAGGCAGGCGAAACAGGTAGGAAATAATTAGGTGTTGCAGAGTTCCTTGGGATAACCACAAAACAGAACAGAAAAAGAGACCTTTAAAAATAAAAGGTAATTTGAGTGCTGTGAGGCATTGCAAAAGCCCAATGGAGAGAAAGTGAGTTTATGTCCAAATGTGCAATATGCAGTAATATTTTTCCTTCATGTGTTTTGCTCCAGAGCTTTTATTTGTGCACCATGTTCTTGTCCCTAATAGCCTATCCTGCTTTTGGAAAGGGATGAAGGAGGATTTGGTCAGCAACAGCTGACAGTTGTTATTAAACTATTGTTGAGCTTACATGGGACAGGGTACACTGGAAATTAGAGACTATTGTAAAATGGAGCATTATAGCTGTATTTTGGTATAGTGCATTAATGCTGAGCCATATGACTGAAATTCACAGATTTGGTGTTTTTAGTAGTAAAAGTGTGAAAATATTCCATGCCTGAATTTCCCATCGAGACCTACTGGAGAAGATAATTCTTCCAGATGTCTTGTAAATGCAAATTTGTTGCTTTTCATAATAATGCTGTTATAGTGTGATCACAGAAATCAAGGCAAAACTACATTTCCTGGTAAAAAAGGATTTAAAGCAGACTTCTAACTGAGAGAAATGGATTGAATACTCTCTGTAGCCTTTGCGTGTGGGTCCCATCATTGCAGCTTCTTGCATAAGTCTTGCACACACTTTTTTCACATTTTTTTTCCCCAATATTTCTTTCCCCCAAAATGCCTTTTGGCTCTTTTCACACCAGGCTTCACTTCTGACCAAAAGCTGTCACAGACTGATTCCTTATAGCCCAAGTCCTGTTGTGGTACTGTTTGCGATGGAGAAATATTTCTGGCAACCTGGAGAGCTCTTGACTCAGCAGGCTGGAGGATACAGGGAAAGCAAAGTATTCAATCCATCCCAATATGGTAGTAGTGTCTTGGGAACATCTGTTTTGGGCTCAGCATACCATCCCACACCAATTTTTCCTTTCTTTACACTTCTTAGAAGGAAATTAGTGGGATTGTCCCCTGGTGTTCCTGGGAGCTGGCAGGGCTATAGGCAGGATGGAGGCAGAGGGAGATGCCTCCCTCAAGAAAGGCCAGGAATCCCATGCAATTCAATTTTTTAAGATATGTATCTCAGGGAGAAGAGTAATAGGAAGGAAGCTAAAAGGAGCTTTTAGGAAAAGGGCTAAATTGTAAATTCTTCCTATTTTAAAAGCTGAAGGATATTGAGGTTGTGACCTGACATATGACCTCAGAGGGGACTCAACTCAAGATGTTGGTTTTTTCCTCCTTGTGAGGTCTTGAATGCTTATTATGAAGAGGAAATGTAGATTTCTTCACTAAGAAATCATATGGTGATTCTGGTGCTTCCCGAGAAGTTGTTCTAGGTATTTTATTGGGCCCTAATTGGACATGTTGGAAGTGCTGTGCTGAAGGTATAAGTGCTCACATAGCTGCTGGAAGCCTGTACATGTGGTTTCTGACCAAAGTGGGATGAAGTTGAGTAATTATTTCCAGTTTCCAGTGTCCGCTTCGCTTTCTGCATGAGAAGGGAGCTTGGAGCAGTGCCCTGATTTTTCTCAGGGTGGCATTGTATACAGGACAGCATTGCTTGCCTGCGTGGTGGAAACCATGGTTTCTGTCTGTCCTTCCAGCAGCGGTCCCTGGGGATGGCTGGGGCATATTCCCTGGGTGTTAATGTTGCAGATGGAAATGTTGGCAGAGTACCTATAGCTGTACCATGCTGGCATGGTTTTATATCAAAGGGGCAAGGGGCAATGGAGTTTGTCCCAGTAGATGTCTGGATGAGGGATGTTGGGCTGGTGCCAAGTTGCTGCGCCCAGATCGCATTACCCTGGGAAATCTGATGCCCCATGCTGCCAGGACATGTGTGCTGCTGGGATGAGTGTGATGCTCTTGGTGTGTCCCAGCAGGACTTGACCTGGTCCCACGGGGGTGGGCTGCACCGTCATGGACGAGTACCATGGGAGCTCTTGACATATAGTCTCTTCTCCCTGTCTCTGGTGCTTCCTCCTTCCTGGCCCTTGTATGTAAAAATTAGCCACAGCTGCTGAATGGTGCCCTGGGTGGCTTCAGCTCTGACTTTCTGTTTTTCAGATGCATAATTACGTTTTTCAAATGGTGGTGGTATGTTTTGATGTTTCCTCCCTCATGCAGCCCAGCTTCTCTCTTCACCTTCATTAGGTGTGGGTTTCAGGCTAGGCAGCGGAGTTCATAATTCCTCTTCTCCTGGGGCTTTTCTTTCATTTCAGATATTTTATCTTATAGGATGTTGAGGTCAGCATTATTATTTTTAGAACATTTTCCAAGTTCTCATTTAACCTACCTTCAAAATTAGACAAATAAAAGATATGTAATGAGTCAGTGAGGCCCTCAAAAAAGACTTGATAAATGGGCAGTAGCCCAGTACAATCAAACAGGAACACTACAAGAACTCAAGAAAATACTGCCTCTCTTCATTGATGTATATCCAGATTGTGTTGCAAACAGAGTTTTTCTCTCCTTAGGTTGTTTTTAGTGTGAGGACTAGGAGGATCCTGAGCTGAAATCTGCTCAAACCCCATAAAAATAGTTGTCTGTACACATCATGAACTGGTCTCTGCTTTCAGCCTTCCATTTTGTTTATATTTTGTAGTTATTTGTGGTCCAGATGTTATTGCTCTGCATAAATAAGAAGCTAGTGAAATATAAGGGAGTTTCTCATTAGATACCCTCCAGAACATGTTTGGTTATTTTTGCATGTGCCATCTGTTTTTAACAAGAAGGGCTTGGATTAATCAACCATAACAACTGGTTTAGCAATACTATATTTTCTAAATAGATCGGTATGATAAGTATGATTATATTTGGCATGAAAAGCTGGTAGATCTTATTCCTGTATACATAGCTCTTTTTTTTTTTTTCTTCAAAGGGGAGCAATACTTTTTCCACTGAAGAATGTCACTGTTGCTAGAGAAATGTGCTGAAGAGGAGAATCGTATTTCATCAGGCATCCTAAAAATCTCAGACTCCCTTTAAAGGCAACTCTTTGCCATTCCTGAAAGCGTTTCTAGAGCAGACATCATTTAAGTCCTGTATCATATAATTAATATACAAATTACCCCATAATTGTTTTCATATCTGAATTTCTAGCTAGGCATTGCTCTTTTCCAGTATTTCCTGTTTTATTATTGCCCCCGCTTTAGCTTTCAAAGATGGTGTTACTTTATTTACACTCTTCTCAAACTCAGCTTGAAGTAGTTGAGACCTGTATGTGAGCTTATAATTCTAGATATAGGCCATGGATGAGATCTGAATGCTTATTTCTCTTTTCTCATTTCTCCTGTGAGCCCACACTGAGCACTTTTGCATGATTCATCATATTAAATTAGATAACCAATTCACTAAGAAGTAATTAATTTTTGCTAGAGAATTTGGTTGAACATGAAATAAAAATGAGGTGTATCTTCAGTAAATAATTCCAGGTGAAAAACCAAGGAGACACATTATCAAAAAGTCAAAGCATTTGGCATTTTAGAAATGAAATATTTCCTTTTTTGTGTTGTGAAATAGCACTCGACACTGAATATAAATATACTTTAAAAAAGAGTAAAAAGTAGCCCCTAACCTTCTAGAAGAAGGAGTAGGGAAGTATGAGCTGAAGATCTGTTGGTTTTAATTTATAGTAATGTTGCCTAGAGGGAATGGATTAAAGCTAGAGATGGATCAGTTCAGACTGGACGTTAGGAAGAAGTTCTTCCCCATGAGGGTGGTGAGACACTGGCACAGGTTGCCCAGAGAGGTGGTGGAAGCCCCATCCCTGGAAGTTTTTAAGGCCAGGCTGGATGGGGCTCTGAGCAGCCTGATCTAGTGGGGGATGTCCATGCCCATGGCAGGGGGGTTGGAACTTCCTGACAATTCTATGATTAACGGTTTCTGTACAGGAAAATTGTATTTTATGCAATTTTTCAGTTTTCACATAGATTCAGAAAAATCAATTTATGACACAATATAATCATACATGTTGCAGCTCAATGCCATAGGGTATCGTAATTATTGCTCTTATCACTTTAAGTTTATGTAATATGCAATACATAAATAAACAGAAACTGTTTATGTGTAGAATGCTGTGTTACTTCATGTAAGAGTGCCTGTTTCTTCTGTAGGCTGGGACAAAACCCCTCAGAAGCTTGCTTGCCTGTATGCACAGAGAGACATTTACGTGTTGTGGGCACACCTGCGAGGCACGACGGTGATGCAATATGCAATTTTTTGTATATATCCACTATGTGTTCTGCGTATTTGCATTGCTGTCCCTGCCTGTGGTTTCTCATCATCTCATTTTAGATGTGAATTGTAGCACAAATACATAGTCAGCTCAGAATGATCTGGTGTTTGAGGTCCTGTTGGAACCTCGTCAAGAGTGTAGCAGTTCCACTGTACACATACAATTAAAAGCGCATGGTTTGAGACTCCAGTGATCTGCATATAATTGGCTTTTTGCAATCAGCACAGTTTCATGGATGTGCTATTTGCAGGATACCTTCCATGTACTGAAATATGGAAGTCCTGGGAAAACTGTGTTTACACAGGACAGAAATAGAAAAGAAGTGTATTCATAGCTTGTGCTGGAGAAAGAAAACAAACCATTTCTGTACTGGTAAACGGACTAGATTGTATGATTCACGTTTTGGAGGGAAAAAAAGAGATAACAAACAGTCATTTCTGTTTTAAATTTCATTGCATTTAAAATGCACCTAGGTTTATTTTCGGGTAACCTCAACATGCAGTGTTAATTGCATTGAAGCTAATGAAGTTAATGCTGCTGACTGCTGAGGTAGCCTAGAGACAGTGTATTTTGATATTTCATTTCTTGAAACACAGTAAGAGATCGTTCAAAATCCATCTGGAGAGTCCTGCTGCAAGTGAGACAGAATACAGTTCTCATTTTACCATTTCCATATAATTGATTGCTTTGTTTTGCAACCTTAAATTTCCCTTCATAGAATTTTTTTAAAAGGAAATAAAAAACCAGTTTTAAAACAAAATCTTTAATCTGCACCACAAGAACTAAGTTAGATCCAAATGATAAAATTCAAAGCCTCCATATTGTATCCATTTCAATGCTTCAACATTTCTGACAAGCTATGAAGAAATGAACCTCCTACCTTTGCAGGTTGCACATTATTAAAAGCTATTCTGCATTAAGAACATATAGTATTTTAAAAACAGCAAATCACATTAAGTAGTGAAAAGCCAGATTTTTCTTCACCTTTATCCTTTTCTTGTGTTTGCTAGGGCTTTTCAGAGACATAGCAGCCCAAATCAGTTTGTAAGAGGGCAAATTTATCTTCCATTTGGCCACTTCCGAAGCGTGATTAATTGTTCCCCCCATAAAAATCCAACCCTGAAGAGAGGGGAACTGAACTTCACGTCAGTAGCTGTGCTGCAGCACCCACAGAAGCTGTGTCGCTCTCTGGAATGAGAAGTTCACAACAAAAACCTTGGGGCAAGGCAATGCAGCTGCTTCTCAGCCAGAGGTCTGTATTTTGCTGGCGAGTGCTCGCTGCCAGGTCATGGGCTGTGCCAGTCTCGTTACCGTCCCAGCCCTGGGGCAGTGCTCATTTTGGTTGGAGGAAGTGAAGATTTATAGTGCTTGGTTGGTCATTTTTCTCTGTGCATCAATATGCTGAGCTCCTACGAACTTATCTGGGTTATCCCATTCCAGGTCTTGGGTAGATACATGTCTTTCGGATGTGCTTAAAGGTGAATCTTGACTCCAGAATCTTTTCTAGTTCTTTTTTATATTACCTAGGAACCCATGCATGTTGCCAGTTTGCTTTTCACCCCTTTTGGTGAGCCAGTGTTCTGTGGCCTCAGCAGTGCTTTGAGCAACGCAGAGACGAGTGGATGCTGCATTGAAGAACATAGTTTAGTGGGTTGATAGGGCTGGACTCGATGATCTTCAAGGTCTCTTCCAGCTGAAACTATTCTATGATTCTATGAATTCAGGTGGTTTCTCCCCCGGCAGTGCTGGCCGTGAGCAGAGGGCAGTCAGGTGTGTATATAGGGGCCGCAAGCCCCTCTGCTCCCCTTCTGTCTGGCCAGGGTGCAGACTGGGGTGAGTCTATATTGTTGTTTGCTTACAGCTGTGTTTTGACTGAGCTTTACAGAATTTGAAGCAAGATTTCCTGAAATTGGTTACCTAACTATTTTGATGGTACTCCTCTCTTGTTGAATTCAGGTGAGCATAGATAGGACGGTACGGAATGGGTGAGATCACTTCTTCCCCCCTATGTACAAGGGAAGCAACTTAAGAAACAAAACTGCCAGTTGTGTTTCTCTTGGGGAGTCAGCACGCTGACAGAAAAAGAGCATATCATAGTCTGCTTGGCACTCATTACTTCCATATTCTAAACTCATACTTTTATTAATTTACATTTTAATTTTCTACTTTGCCACTGATTGTATGCTATTTCTCTGCCTACTTCTTAGTGTCAGTTCTTGCCCTTAAACATGTTTGACACATTGACTATCCCTTTTCAAAGAGGAGTTCCTGTCGCTGTCCCAAAAGGAAATGTGTTGGCCATGTAGACCAAGAGGCTTCAGGGGTGAATAATTGTGAAAATCAAAGATCTTCACATATCTGGCAATCTTTACAGCAAATTAAGTGTTTCTTGGAGATGATGCTATTTTTGCTAAATGTCAGGCATCAGCCAGTTGGCATCATACTTGATTGGCTTTATTGTCTTTCCTTGTCTGTACAAAAGCAACTTCCTTTCTGTCTCATCTGTTTCCACCATCACCATCTCCGGGATAGAAACAAATTTCAGTGGGACTGTGAATAATAAAGAGATGAGTAAGCCCAGAGGAATAATACAGGGAAGAGTGCCAAGCAGCCCATCCTTCTGCCCCGGCAGGGTTGGATGGTGGAAGAGAAGGGCTGGGGGCAGGGTGACAGCAGAAACAGCTCCGCGAGATACCCCTGCCAACAGAGCAGCCCTTTCCACCTCCACAGCACCCAGCTCTGCCGCTAATGGCACATGGGTTCGTTTCTCACTGTGCTCTTCATGGGGCTGTAACAGGCTGTAGCAGGAGTTAATATATGGGTACAGGCACGGACACCGTGGCAGGGAGATGTTAATGCGAGCGGCAGGCTCCCTGTCGGAATGTAAAACATGACCCCCAGGTCTCTTCAGCCCGCGGGTAGCACCTGCAGGTCCTTCACCATCGTCCCAGGGCTTCCCCTCCGAGCGGGACATTTGTGACCTACTTTGGAGCAAAGCAATGAAAATATCTCTACTCTTGTGCATTCCGCAGTTTATTTAAACCTCTCAACTTATTCCTCGCATAGAAAGTAAAACATTCAGGTAGAGGCCATGTCGGCTAGTCCTACAAGCCGCAGTGGTTTATAAATCACCATTTGAGGAGGTGAACTTTTCTCAACCTAAGTGGAATTATCTGTTCCCCAGGAAGAGCACAGCTCAGAGGATGCTTGCTCTCAGTGCTGCTCCTAAAGAAGAACCAGCACAGGCAGGGTTGGGATCTGAAGCTGTCAGGGCACCAGCGCATGTCGTAGGCTTCTAAAATTTGCCTAGCTTCCCTTGTCGAAAATTATGCATGGGTGGACTTGCACACAGACTAACACCTTGAACTGAGTACTTTCATTGAAACCAGTGACATACCAGAAAAAATGATGCTATTGTGCTAAATCTTTGCAGGATTTGGGATTGTCTCTGCGCTGCTGCTTACTTGCCCAGGCACACATGCGCTGCACATGTCCTCGTGGTTTGCTAGGCAGTCCCATGTGATGAAAAGTGATGTGGTATTATCAGCCTGGATTATTATTCTCCTGCTGTAAGAACTGACTGCCTTGAAATTAGGGACTGTAGTACAAGATGCCCTCACTTTGTGATGCACAGTCTCCAGATGTGCTATGTGGTAATGGTGCTCTAAACGGCAATTATTTACACTGGAAGAAGGATGCAGAAAAATGTTTTCTAAATGGTGTTTCAGATTTTGGAGGTGGTGCTCCCACAGGACGAATCTTAGTAATTATAGCAGTGGCATATATCAAGTTTTAAATAGAAATCAGTGGGGCTCCCTTAGGCTGTCATGAGATTTGGGAGCCTGGTTTTCAGTCTCCCATGTGCACAGCTGGCTTGCCAGCCTAGGAGGTAAGAGGGGCTTGAGAAAACAGGCTTTCTTCTGAAAGGGAATGGGTTTGACAGTTTCTGGTGAAATGTTCCATGCTCAGAGATTGTATTCCTAGAGGAAAACATTTTGCCCAAGAAATTTTTAGCAATGGTGGGGGAGGAGGTGTTGGGGTTTGTTTTGGGGGCTTTTTTTTCCCCTACACATGGGTTAGCAAAATGTAGGTGAAAACATAGCTAAGAAAAGTAGGTAGCATTGCTTCACTGTGCTATTCCTCTCTTCCCTCTGTCTTCCCCACAGTGTTCAAAGACTGTAGCATGCAAAGGATACAACAGTTTAGTTGCTTTCCTACTAAGTGGAAGAGTTAAAGTTAAGGGCTTGTTTGTCTTTGTGGACTGTGCAAAGCACCTGCAATGCCCTTGTGAATTTGGACAACAGGTGACAGATGCACCGGAATAACCTGCGGAAGGTACATGTGAGCCAGCAGCACCTGTGCCTGCAGTTGTGGCAGCGTATGGAGACAGGATGTTTATTTTCGGGTGCATTTATTCAGTTGCTCTGTCATCACCTGCGGTTGCTTTAATTTCAGCTTTAAAGTTTAAAAAAAACAGAGGCAAGTTAGGAAAAGGGTATGGAACAGGTGACACACATTACTGAGCCGTGGCACTGCCTCTGTCTGCCCCTTCCTCCTTTCTTGTCTTCAGATGGTTACAAATTTGGAGAGACACACTGTCCAGACCGCTGTGTTATTTCAGTGTTGCAGTGATCCTGCTGCACTGGGTTACTTTTCAAACCTATTTCAACTCCCCCTTTCTGTCAGTGTGTCCCAGCACTCTGTTCACTTTTCTGCCATTGTGCATACTGAACAATGACCTTCACACGAAGTCATGCTTCATTTTCATTAAGTAGACCAAAGCAAGAAAATGAAGTCATTTATTTTCACATTCAGGTTTCCCCAAACATGGTATTTACGAGAAAAATAAGCACCTTTGCAACTGAGAAAAAAAGAGAATAATTTTCATGCATATTGACCAAGAAAGTGCTATTCTGTGTTTATGTACAACTTTTGACTGCTGTCATAACACAATAGTAAATGGTTAAGAAAACAGTATATCGATCAGAAAGTATTCATTCAATATATCAGTCTATATAGGTTTGTCTGATAAAGCTTTCATATTGTTTTAGCCTTTATGCTCTGTTACATTAATTTATTGCATGTTGCTTTCATGGTATAAAGGAGCTGTCTTTACATCTGTACATAGCTCATTTTTACTTACTTTCTCTGTATGCAAACTTACTCTTTTTCAACTTGGATAAAATCAGTTGCTCCACATGCCTTGTAATTTTATGTGAGATTTTGTTCCTTGTCATTGTGCAGTAGAAAGCCTTAGGACTTTAACTTATTCATAAATATTTCAAAGGTCTTTGGTCTCCATGCTATCTGTGGTTTACATAGATAAAATGCCTAAAATGAAACATTTGGCTGCGGCAAGAATAGGGGCTCATTTGTAAACCCTCTGCAGAGAGACTTGACTTCCCATCGATATAAAAATATGCTGGGGGCTCCTGCCAGCCGTCACTGTTGTGTAGTGCATCTTTGGTTTGAGAAACAGCTAAAATTAAAACTCCTGAAATACTGCAAAGTGAACACAGTGAAGAAGGAGGGAGGCTTTGGGTTGTCACATAGTTTTCTCAACCACACCTAACAGAGGAAAACTGTTTCTGAGGGATTGCTGCCCTGCGAAGCAGATACCTGGAAGGGTTTTGCTTTGTAGGAAAAATGACACTCTGTAGCTTTGTGCTTTATAAACTGAAATGCTAGAGAGGAACGGTGTCTGCTGACACGGGACAGGGTTTGGCAGCTTGGATGAGGAGCTTGTGGCGCTGCAGGTGTGGAAAAGTCAGCAAATGCTTCACTCTGATGATCGAATCCAGCCCTGGGCTCCGTCTGTCTGTCTGCCTTACACGCACACAGAGCCATGCTCTCTTATCGACACACCTCTGGTGAGACCAGACATCGCCGGTGCCAGCACCCTGCTCCTTGCATTTGCACACACCCATGTGCTTTTAATAGCTGTGATTTTGTTTCTTAATTGGCTTAAATTAGCATGCAGAGCTGTGTGGACAAAGACTAAAAGAGCAGGGCTTTACTCTATTATGTATAACATATAATTTAATATATTAATATATAATATATATTTTATTTACATTTGAATAAAATGCTATGAGCTACGAGGATGATTAAGCGACTTGAACATCTCTCCTATGAAGAGAGACTGAGAGCACTGGGGCTGTTTGATCTTGAAAAGAAAAGGCTGAGAGGGGACCTTATTAATGTGTACAAATATCTGAAGAGTGGGTGTCAAGAGGAAGGGGACAGTCTCTTTTCAGCGGTGCCCAGTGATAGGACAAGGAATAACAGGTATAAGCTAGAACACAGAAAGTTCCACCTCAGTATGAGGAGAAACTTCTTTACTGTGAGGGTGACAGAGCCCTGGCACAGGCTGCCCAGAGAGGTTGTGGAGTCTCCTTCTCTGGAGACTTTCAGAACTCACCTGGGTGTTTTCCTGTGTGGCTGCCCTAGGGGATCCTGCTCTGGCAGGGAGGTTGGACTAGATGATCTCTAGAGGTCCCTTCCAACCTCTAATATTCTATGGTTCTATGGTAATAACATAAGGCTGTCCCACCAGGAAAAGAGCTAGTGACATCCACTACTTCCTAAGTCTTGCCCTCTTCTTCCTTCTCAGCTGCTTCACTTGGTCCACAGACATTTCTGGTAATCCTTCTTCCTCCTCCTCTGTGTGAGAACCCTACTGCTGGCATCGTTCTTGCCCACGAGGCGAAGGGGCAGTGCCCCCTGGCCAGCACACATATGGTGTCAGGCAGCCCAGTGGGTCGATCAGACTCATGCTGCATTCACTTTGTGGGTTTTCCATCTGGGAAACCCTCTGGATTTTTCCCTTTGGACCTTTGCTCACCAGCCAGGGATGTTACAGAGTCTGTGTGAACGCAGCGGGTCCTCGGTCAAGGCTCTCTTCTCGCGTGGAACATGGCTCATGCTGTCCCTAAATGCTGCTGCGTGAGGACTGACAAATGGATGGGATGAAGAGCGTTAGCCTTGTTGCCTTAGAAGACTGGCCTGAAAATGGAAGAATTCCATCGAACTTCTTTTTCCCAGTGTTTTGTGTGGAGCCTGCCTCAACCAAAGCTGTAATTGCTTCAAGGGCCAAGAGCTTTGCATGTGTGAAAAGCATAGAAGCATTTGGGGCTTGTTGTCACATGGATGGTGCTAGCAATGGTGACGGGCAGTGCATAAGCAGCAGACAAGGTTGGTTTTCTGTATAGAATCACAGAATCATAAAGTCCAGCCTACAGCCCTACACCACCCTAACACTATACCATCTCCTGAAGTGTCACATCCAACTGTTTTTAAAAATGTAAAAAATCACATATGGTCATTTTAATAGTGAACCTATAATTAGAGGTGTAGGACTTCAGAAATTTTTGTGATTTTGTCTGTTTAAAACATTTAAAAGAGCCATTCCAGTAAATTAAACAGAGTTTTTGTAGGAGTAAGCGACTCGTGACACACGTTGACTAACACAGTCCATGTCACTGTTGCACAAAGACTCAGATTTCATGAGAAGTTTTATTATAAAATAACCCCGATGCTTTCTTTTTTTGAAATCTTTAAAAATAGCAGCATGGCATTGTGTTTGCAAGTATAGTGTTTTGATGAAAATCTACACAGAAAGACTTTTTTTCCTATTACTTTTCAATTTTTGGCACAGCCTCTGAAGGAAACTAAGAGTAACCATATTTGCTTGATTTAGGGAGGGGTCAGAGGTGGAAGAGAAAGCCTTGGGTCATGAGTAGTAGTTTTGCTGCATTAATCACTTCGGATTTTCTTGCTTGAAAATGAGGCATCCCGATGTTATTCTAAACATAGTGTTTTAAACATACCCAGTGGTAAGGACAAATGGACGTATTTATGTACATCTCTCCAACATATGTATTATGTGACCTCCCTTCAGCAAAATATTTTGCTGCTTCTTTGTGCTGAAGAAAAAAGAGGCAGTTTGGAACTGCAGCCTAAAAATTGTCAAGTGCTGAAGATCCAAATGTAATTCTGTGGTTTTGTTGACAAAACCTATTTTTAGATTGTCCTGTCTTCTCCTTGCTGGAGAAATAAATCACAAATCATTTATGGACAGCAGATAAAGAATTGCAAAACTTTGGGCTGGATTCCCTTAGCACAGGCTGGTGGACTGATTCTCCTGAAATTATTGTAAACTCTGGATTTTCTCAGAGGAGTAAATAATCTAGCTTTGACTGCAAATGCATCTTGCACTATGTTGGAACTCAGCTTTGGGGGTTTTTTTCCCCTTTCACCTATTTCTTCATATTTTCTTTTATCCTCCTTCTTGGGGCTGATGCCTCTTAAATTATACGTAGGTGCTCCACAGCCATTCCTATACGTTCAGAACTGAATTTTCACAGGGCAGGTGTCAATTGGGCTGTCAGCCTCAGCCTTCTCTTGTAGGTGTGACAGCACCTCAGCGAGGGTATGTGGGACTTGGGTGCTGATGGTGTGGGACTTGGGTGCTGATGGTGCTTCCCCTGCTGCTCCCGTGGCCTTGTCTGCATGTTTGTTCTCCACCAGGACCTCTGCAGCTAGAAAAGGCAGTGTCACCCCCTTGCATCTACCCCTCATTGCCGCTTGTTGTCAAGTTACGAGGACTCTTGTCCTGTTTCTTGCTTGTCTGAAGCTCACCAGGGGATGTAGGCCTGTGAGTAAGGCAGTTGTCATCTAACATGAACAAATAGTGTGTTGGGGCTTGCAGAAAATATATTGAAAGCTGAGGACAAATAGAAGCCACCTGAAGGTATTTATATTTAGCTTGTTTTGGTGTGTGAATGACTCTCATGCAATTATGCTGTGCCCCATGAATAATTTCTGATGTTATGCAAGCTTGCCAGACTTGGCAGGGAGGGAGAAGTTCCTACCAGTTTTGTAGAAGTCAACCTCAGGTAGAAGAGAGGGGTTGGATGAGCACTGCCCCTTGAGTGGACAGGTCCCTGTCTGCTCCCCATGTACCTCAGCAGCTGCTGGTGGCCCTGCAATTCCTGATGGACCTCTTCTATTCATATCATTTTTTTTAGGTCCTCAGCCACATTTTGGAGTACCTCAGTTCAGCTGGACTGCACCTACCAAGGGAGATACCCTAAAAGCACACCCTGGCTGGAAGTGTCCCCAGGCCTGATGTCCCTGTCAACAGTGCAAGGCCTGAGGGATGTGAGGAGCTCAGCCCGTCCAGGGGAGCACTAGGGGTGCACCCATCAGGCAGGCACTGCTTTTAGCAGCTGGGAGCTTATCAGAGATGGGATGCAATGGTTCCCTGTGTTTTGGCCACATCTTTTCCTGGATCCTGTTTTCAAACTGGGAACTGTCATGAAACACTCAGTTGAATCTCAAAATTAAGTTATAATTATAGAATGAAAAAATATTTCCGCCTGCCTCCCCATCTTCCCCCCCGCCTCCCAGACTTCCACTGATGGTCTTCATTAAGGGATGTCATTTTCTTGTAAGCCAAGTGACATCCAGGACAATCTCAGAGTGGATCCAGTTACTAAGCAGGAGTTTGCCATTGTGAGACTGGCTTTTGCATGCTTTGCGAGTTTTACTGAATATATTTAGTAACTCCAATTGTTTCTGGTGGTGCTTTTTTGTAAGCACCGTTGGGAATGCTTGTAAGCGTAGCTGTACTGTTTTTAACATCCTAGCATTTCTAGCTCGCGCCAGCAGCCATGGAAATGGATAGTGACAAACGTGAGCCTCACTGGATGTTACTGTTTTGTTGACGTGTCCAGAAACATGTGAAGTTCCATTGGGGTCAAGTCCACAAAATTATTTCAGTGAGTCCTGGATGATAATTAACAAACACGTTTATTTCAGGCTGAATGAGAAGATTAATTTCAAGGGATTTTGTGGGGGTTTTGCCTTTCAAGTTGAGACCTGTGTGTGGCTTGTTCTTAAAAAGATTCGTGTAGTAACCGTGACAGGCTGGTCATTGCCATGCACAGTAGTGTTGGGAGTGGGAAACTCTATTGAAGCTGGCTATCCATAAATCTTGGCTTTGAGTTTAATCATTAACAGCAGCAGCTTCCAGTTAATGGGCTCAGAAGCTCACTGGCAGAGCAAGCCATGGTGTCACCTTCCAGACAAGCCAGAAGCAGCAGCAGTCCTTGCTCCTCAGAAGAGCCCTGTCCTTCAGAATGCCACTGGTGTTCCCCTTTTTTGCCTCCATCTTACTGAACAGCATCATAATAATGCTTATAGGTAAACTTTAACTCATAAGGTATTTCTCCACCAGCTACTGTTTGCTAAAAGGGTGCAGGTTTAGACCTGCTGTAGGTAGAATTTTTTTGTTCTTTAAATGCCCTTTCCAGTTTGGTATATTCATGTTGAGTATTCATTTTCTTGGAATTTAAATTAACTTCTTGGGTGACCCTGGCACTGGGAGGGACAGTTGGGGTTCATAGGTGTTTGGTGCCAGCTGAGGTGAGCTTGGCTGTCCCACCTGTTGGCAATCCAGCACAGGGCCTGTGTCACTCTGCTAGCTCCCCGGGAAGTCTCAGATATCCTAAAGTGCCTTTGAAGTGGCACTGGACGGTTATGCTTAGGCCCCTGGGTCCGTTCCAAAATGTATGCACACTTCCCAACGAGCTCGATGTTTCAGTGCTTCTGATTCCTCTGAGACCACTCTGTTATGAGGGAGGAAGAAGATTAAAGTAAGAGGATTATTTAGAAGATTTAGGTTCTTGATTACAAAAGCAGAAGCATGCTCACTGCGTGAGAAAACAGAATTTAGTTCTGGATCATATCTGACTGTAAAGCTCATCAGCAGTTGCTCTGATGCTTAGCTGGTGTAAAGGGCTCATTCCATCCCAGAGACCTTCGTGAAGCTATCATGTCTCCATTCTTTTGCTACAGATGGAGATCCCAGCTGCTCTCCAGAGACACTGTTCTCTCCTCTTGATCAAGATGAAAACTGCTCTCTCATGCTTCTTATCAGACTGCTTTTCCTGACTCTTTCCTGCCTTGCTCCCCCTGGATTCACATCATCATCTTTTCCCTTGAGGCTGGTTTCCAAAGCCACAAGATAAGGACAGCTTCTAGGGTTCTGGTCTGAAGTGAAGATGACAGAAGAGAAAGCACTTAAGAAAAATTGCCTCTTTCATGACATTCCCTGCTTTCAAGAGTGTCTGCTTTAGATTGTGCATTTCGTATCATGCTAAAGCTGCAAACTAAACACCCACTCTCAACTGCACACAGCCACATGGTATACCCCACCCTACTATGCGAAGCTTAACTTTGGCCTTTATAGCCTATAGATTAGAGGGACCCTTGGGTCATCAGGTCCAACTTCAACACCTCTGCTGGCACCCATAATGGATGATTGGTCCAGTGGGCTCTGCACATCACCCCTATGGCATAGGGTGGAGATCTATTTTCCACACCCAAGAGCAAACTCAAGAGTTTTGGTGTTTGAGACCTTTGGGCCTGAGCAGTACAGATCATACATAGGTCTCAGCCCATGCTTTTTCTGGAAAAAAAAAGGGGGTGGGCTTTGAATTTCTTGTATTGAAGTTGCTCATACCTGTGCTTGCAAGGGTAAAGAGGGCTTTTGCAAGCTGAGGGCTTCCCCAAAGCAAGCATGTATGTTCAGGAGTACCTGGGCAACAGCTGCCCATCCCATCAAGACACGGAATGGTGAGACTTCGTAGAGCCCCAAGGAAACATGGGTTGACATGCAGAAAGCACGCTGCCAGCGTGTATGTGTGCTTTGGTAGGAGTAGTGTGCCCTGGATCAGGCCCGATGAGTCGGGGACACCCCCTCGGCCTGCCCTGGGGGGGTGAGTGGTTGGTCTGCCATGGTGGACGAGATGGTTGGACATCTCCCCTGGCATGGCAGGGGCTGTGCTGCTGCACTCCAGCCTGGCCCCAGCAACATTGTGCTGTCCAGCATGGGGGGATTTTAACCACAAAGAACTTTCCTTGTCTTTTAGGGGGAGTGCTTTCAGGAAGGGTGGATCAAAGGACCTTAGTAGCTCCAGATGAATTGCCACGCACCTCGTTAATCAGCTAATAAAATGCAGTGAATATCCTGCACTTGGAAAGCCGAGCGAGAGGCCTCACAGTCCCTTATACCGTGAATTTCCCATGTTGTCCTCATTTAACCTTGCTGTGCAGTGGCTTTTCTGTTTCTAATACATTATTTATAGAATTAATCTTAGTGAAATCCTTTTTTCTTCAGCAGTTGGTAGCATCCTCAGAAACAGCAATCAAGTGCAAATCAAAAAGCAGAGAGCCATATATTTTTGGAGTTTATTTTATAAATCTATTTGTAATGGCTAGAGAAGAAAACACAATTAATGAGGAAGCAGGGAGTGGAAGCTGTGTTCTTTTATCTGAATATTTGTTTTGGCAGTGATCTGGAGTTCTCTCAAACACTGGCTTAATTGTCTCTCAAGTTTGCCAACTCTAATTTTCTCTCCTATTCTTAGAAGTAAGGGGATTTTTTGGTTCACTCAGAGAGATTTATTTTCATAGCATATGCATTATGTGTATCCTGTTAATGTAGAAATCTAACTTTTTGTTAACATCTTGCATTTACGTTTGTTTTATGGACCCAAGCTCTGAGATTTAACTCTAAGGAGCATTGATGCATCTTGAATCAGACCATGTGTGAGGAGGGGCTGCTTCCTGCCAAGTGATCCCCTCTGTGGACTCACACAGTGTGTCAAGCTTTAAGGGAATGAAGCATAGTCAGACCTCCCGAGCATGAGCATTTTCCTTTGCTGGAGAAAAAGCTATGTCTCCTACCTGGGTAATCTCCCTGTCCAGTACGAAACTCCTGGCTCAAAGTGTGCAAGTGCTTGGACTTAAGTTCTCAAAAGCCCTGTGTGCTGTGCAGCTGCACATTAGACTTTTAAAAATGAAATCTACATGCAAGGAAGGAAAGCATTTCTTTTACTTTTGATATGGAACCAATAGCATTTTTTTATATATTTTCTCTGTAGTAGCTGACATACATAGAACTTTTTCCATAATGGAATATTCACATTACTCCTGTTGTTAAGACTACAACCAACTAAGACTAAAATACTAAATATTGCCTGAGTAGTGATGAGTTTTTTTGCAGAAAGATTTTCCCATGGGTATTAACTCTGCTGCTGATGTTTCATGTAGAACATGAAATAAGAAATCTGCAATGCCTGCCAGAGAGGACAACTTTGTTGTACAGTTTGGATTCTCATTCAGGAAGCTGAAGGAGTCATTAGAACTGGCAAACTTTGCAAAGTACTTATGTTCGTACACAATAATGAACGAACAAAGTAACATCCATATGTGCTTTAGACAGTCTCTTCTGAGATCCTTTGAAGGAGAAGGTTTCTTCTGTTCCTCAAGACCTGTTCTGCTTTTGACTGCCATGCTGCAGTGTGTGGAAGGCCTTTTTCTTGTAAATGTTCCTTATCCAACAGAAAACACTCAATTTTGTAATGAGGTGGAGAATCTAGTCTTTAAAAACCATTAATGTTTGTTTTTCTGGCCATTCCCTATGACCATTTTGCTTTAATAATTTCAAAATATTCCCTTTTCTTTTTCATCCCTTCTTTTCCTATATTGTTACCTGCTTAGAATCAAAATTTAAACCCTCTTTAGTGGTTTTTTTTTT